>NW_015658752.1:971111-986910 GCF_001515625.1 Sinocyclocheilus rhinocerous | reverse complement strand
GCTGTCTGTGGAGGTTTGGCCAGGGCCAGGACCGGATTAAATCAACATATTTTATGTTCCGTCCATTGCCAATCACTGCTATTTCGAGAGTGAATCCCGCATAAATATGCAGATGTCATTCCCAAAACTTTGCAGGGTGTAGCCTATGTGTCTGGAAAACGAAAGTTTAATACAAATTCTGAATGTATTATACCCTAGAAAGTGCGCAAAGCGCGCTCCCTTTATCACTAAAAAGCGTCACTCATCTTCGTTCATCGCGATCTCACAAAGTTCCGTTATAATCAATGAAGCTCTCTAAACTGCACAATGAACCTCTTATTTACATCACGTCTGCACTTAAGTCATGAGATGATTCACGAGCGTGCAAAACTGCACTTAAAAAACTGCGGCGCTTTCAGCGGTGAGTGAATTCTGACAAAACGTTTCTGATTGGCCATTGCGTTCAAGAAATCAACAGGTATGTCTGTGATTGGCTAAATTGCTCAACGCTGCAAAAACACGGTGAGGGTATTTAGCGCTTGGCTAAGCGCTCCAATTGCAGCGGGGCCGAGATCAGGGATTCCATTACTAACAATTTAGTAATGTTAGTTACTAAACTAACTAACTTGCCCCCCCCCCTCATTTTTGGGTGAACTATCCCTTTAAAGGTTTGAGGTTGGTAAGATTTTTTTTTAATGTTTCTGAAAGAAGCCTGTTATGCTCACCAAGGCTGCATTTATTTAATAAAAAAATACAGTAAAAAATGTAATATTGTGAAATATTATTACAATTTAAAACACTGTTTTCTATTTGAATGTTTTAAAATGTAATTTATTCCTGAATCTGAATTTATAGATGTTATAAATGTGTTTCCTGTCACTTTTGATCAATTTAATGCATTGTTTCTAAATAAATATTCTGAACTCAAGTCTAAGTTTGTCTTGAAGGAGTGATTCAGGCATATACAAAAGCGGTGTGCATGTGTAGGTGTGTGTGTATTTAACATATCCATCATGTGATGTCCACACACCTCACTGTTTGCGATCTCAATGAACACGTTGAGAGCTCTTTCCACGTTGGCTTTCTGTTTGGTGGCCAGATAGCAGTAGTTCTCCAGGATGCGCAGCTGTACGTGTCCCGCTGGGGTTTGTGGCTTCAGCTCCTTTAAGAGCTTCTCCGCTGTTCTCACGGCCAGCTGCTCCGACTCCTGCTTCTCTGTAGAGTTTCTGAACACAAACAAATGAAATGCATCATTTGTGAAAGTGCATGTGTGCAATACAGCATATACAGAATAAAGGACACTAATGGGATCCATCTTGAGGACGCACCCCACGTCTCCATCCAGGTTCTCAAACACCTCTCCTCCTATGGTCTCATTGTCAGGGTTGAGACAAATCTCAATCATGTTGTACACTGCGTTCTGGCCCCAGTCGTTGTCCTTCCTGGCTTTGTTAAAGTGACGTAACCCATCGTTAGGTTCACCAGTGTACCTTTGAGAAGCAGATCAACATTCATGTCCTTATTGCATTCAATTCAGCAATCAAAAGCTAAGACTGATGTCATACATTTATCATATGCATATGACTAATCACAATCAAGTATTCCAGAGAAATAATTCGCAAACGATGTTGTCAGTAATACTGTGAAATTTTTTACAATTTCAAGTAACTGTTTTCTATATGAATACATTTCAAAATGCTAAAATGTTCCACGATTCTTCAGAAATCATTCTAATATGCTGATTTGCTGCTCAAAACATTCATTATTATTATCAATGTTGAAAAAATTTGTGCTGCTTATTATTTTTGTGGAAATCACGATAATGTATACAGATTTTTAATTTTAGTTTTTAAAGGATAAAGAATTCTTTGTTACATGGAAAGTCCAAAAGAACAGCATTTATTTGAAATATAAAATGTTTTGCAATATTATAAATGTCTTTACTGTCACTTTTGAATTATTTAATGCATATATCTGAATAAAAGAATTAATTAATTTCCCATTTTGAACAGCTTTATATAGTATGCTGTGAATATATAATAACTGATACATTTTTTGTAACAATGTAAAGGTCTTTATGGTCACTATTGAACAATTTATGTCACTTCTTTAAAAAAATATTATTTTCTTTAAAAATTAATATATTACTGACCCCTTTGACATAAAATATTTACTAACCCCTGAAATTTTAAGTTAATATTTCAATACTTTTCGCATGTTCATGGTTCTCTGAAGTCAGTTAATGGTCACATGACACAAAGGTATGCAAATAAAATGTAACTCGTTTATGAAGTGTATTATTTTGACTGTAAAATTAAAATTAATTCATAATTTAAAAAACAAATTATATGATTTAGTATATTAGCTTTCATTAACTAATGAACCCCGCGGGGGTTCACAAAACCTTATATTACCATCATAAAGCATAACCCTCTATTTCATGTTTTATATTCATACCACAGGTAGAGCCCTTTGCAGTAGTTGTATCCAGGCTCAAACTTGGCCCTCGACGAGTGTTTCTCTGCCATCTCGAGGAATCTTGGAACCTCCTCCAGTTTGCCGGCTCTGCGCAGCAGATCAATGAGGCGGGACAGCGTCGGGTAGTTGTCTAGGGGAAGAGATTAAATGAGTTCATTACAGCTTCCTGGTTTCTTAGGTTTCCCCTGCGTTTCAGACAAGTATCTGGAAGGAAAGCTGAGGGGGCTGCTGCAACAACGGTGTAATAATTTGAAAGGTCAGGAGATGAACGACACACCTGGTTTCCTTTCCAAGAGCTGCTGGAAGTGAAATACAGCCTGTTCATAGTCCTGCTTCCTGAACATAAGATCTGCCATCATCTAACAAACACAGAGAAGAGAAGTTCACCACATATCTGCCTAGCAAAGCTATAAGAAAAGAAAAAAAAACAAAAACAACAATAGAGCTGTGGGAGAATATTCAAGTTTTAGTGTAAAAATATCTTAACATAACTGAATTTAAAAAAATAAAACTTTTTGGAAAAAGTTCAATCAATCAATTTCTATGGAGAAAATGAATGAGAAAATGAAAGGACTGGTCCATTGGTATGAGGTTATGAGAGAGGAGCATCTGTTTAAGGAAACTGACCAGTGTAGCCGACTCGTTGACCGGATCGTTCTTCAGAATGGCACTGCACTGCTGCTGACAGGCCTCGACATCATCCAGAGTAAGATACAGCTGAGCCAGTTCCAACATCACCTGCTCAAACACGCAGACACACACATTTACTTGCACAGCTGTTCACAGGGGACCCTGAAACGTCTGCTGCTTTTGAAAAGAATCATTATATTCTGTCAAAAAGTTTCACATTTTTATTTGCATGCATTTTTTATTTAAATGCATTCTAATGCATGCATTTAAAAAAATTTACATTTATTAACTTGCACATAAAAAAAAAAAAAGAACAACCAAAAAAACATTTATTCATTTGGCACATGCTTTTAAAGGGATAGTTCACCCAAAAATGAAAATTCTGTCATAATTTACTCACCCTCATGTCGTTCCAAACCTGTATGAGTTGCTTTCTTATGTCGAACATAAAAGAAGATATTTTGAAAATTGCTGGTAATCAAACAGTTGGTGGTTGCCATTGACTTTCATAGTATTTTTTTTTCCTACTATGGAAGTCAATGGCAACCACCAACTGTTTGATTACCAGCAATCTTCAAAATATCTTCTTTTATGTTCGACATAAGAAAGCAACTCATACGGGTTTGGAACGACATGAGGGTGAGTAAATGATGACAGAATTTTCATTTTTGGGTGAACTATCCCTTTAACTAATGTATGGTTAAAAATGTGTGTTAGCTATTATATAGTGTTCGCTTTGAACGTGACTTTGACTTTGAAACTTTAAACAAGGTGTATGATGCATAATTGAAGGGACCAGTTCACCCTCAGTCTCTGGTCCCCTTTGACTTCCATAGTATGGGAAAAGAAAAGAAACACCATGCAAGTCAGTGGGGACCAACTGAAGGTGAACTATCCCTTTAAGTCTTTGTCTTTCATAAAGGCCGAGGTCAGGGATCTTGGGCCTAAAAAGGTTGGTGACCACTGCCTTAAAGGTATAGTTCACCCAAAAATGAAAATTCTGTCATCATTTACTCACCCTTATGTCGTTCCAAACCTGTATGAGTTGCTTTCTTATGTTGAACATAAAAGAAGATATTTTGAAGATTGCTGGTAATCAAACAGTTGGTGGTTGCCATTGACTTCCATAGTATTTTTTTTCCTACTATGGAAGTCAATGGCAACCACCAACTGTTTGATTACCAGCAATCTTCAAAATATCTTCTTTTATGTTCGACATAAGAAAGCAACTCATACGGGTTTGGAACGACATGAGGGTGAGTAAATGATGACAGAATTTTCATTTTTGGGTGAACTATCCCTTTAAGTAACTTTGGATTAAAGTATCTGCTAAATGCATGAATGTAAATGTACTGTACTTGAATGCTTATAATTAGCTTTGTTGACAAATGTAAACTGTGCTTAAGTGTGAATTAAAAAAATAATAATAAATAATATAAAAAAAGAAATGTATACAATATTATTTATTTATTTTCATTTTAACGACAACTTAATATAAATGTGTTTTAAGTTAATTTAAGTGTTATTTTAGTATAATTGAGGTACTATTACAGTTTTTATTCATATTTTGAATCAAATGTTATTTTTATTTTTCATTGTAATTTTTGTTACGGTTTCAGTAATTTTTTTTTTTTCAGCATTTTTAGTAGATTAATGCATGTTTATATAGTTTATGCACACTTTTACTTTGATTTTAGTTTTAGTTATGTTAGTAAATCATGTTAAACTAAATAAAAAGGAGACATACTGCCTTAGGAACTAGCTGAAATAAAAGGTTTTTATATTATATTTTATTTTAGTTAACATTTAAATAACAATTTTTTGTTTTAATTTTACTTTCAGTTTAAGTTTTGGTTTTGGTCATGACTGCCAATTTTATAGTATTATTTATACTGTTTTGAAATCAAGATGAAATAAATTTTTGTGCTTTTGTGTCAATCCAGTTCCAAATAAAAAAAGAAAAGAAAATTAGGTGAAGCGCCTTTGATTTGCAAAGTGTGTACTTCAATGAATTATCCCACATTAATCCTCACCACACACAGCAGCTAGTTAATATACACAAATACATCATCTACTTAATAATATTTAATGTAGTATATATTTATTGTAAATACCTTTTTTAATAACTGGAAGGCATTTTTAATATGGTCTATGGAGAGATTGATTTGTGATGGTTTGCAGTCAAATGCAGGCCTGTGCCGTGTTCAAATGCAGCACCACACATGGACAGATCCAGCTGCAGAGGAACACACTGGACTCACTGATCCGGGCCACACTGACCTTGCTGTCACTTTCACAGTACACAAGCGCCTCTTTGTAGAACTTGACGGCTCGTTCGTAGCCGCGCTGGCTGCTGCAGTGCTTGGCGATTTCGCTGCAGATCTCTGCGGCGAGCTGCTTCTGCGCGGACACCGAGTCGGGCTGCTCCAGCTGAACGCGCTTCAGAACCTTCGCCTGCACATCTCTGGCCTGAGGAGGAAGAACAATTTCACAACAATTCAAACAATTGCTTTGGGCATGAAATGAAAGGAACACTTCACCTTGAAAACTTGAATTCTGTCAGCATTTTCTCACCCTCCAAAGTATGTTTAGTTATATACTTTGTATACTACATGAAATATAAATTAGTAAATTTAGGAGGTTGTGAATGTAAATTGGTGCTGTGTGGGTTTGAGGTGAGCTTTTGGATGCTTTCAGAGTAGTATTTTTTTAGCATTATTAATATACGATTAATTGATATTTTGAATTAGCTTTTATTTTTATATTTTAAGTTTACATTTTATTTTTAGTTTACATTTCAGTAATTTTTCATTTTTCGGTTTTGTTTTGAATTCTAATTTCTAATTAGCTTCCATATATTTCTATTTTTAATATTTATTTTATTTTTATATTTAGTTTATTTAGTAGAATAAATAAATCTCCATAAAATATTACATTTTCAGTATTAATATAATAATATAATATAATATATTATAATGATTTGCTTAAATATTTTCATGACACTTAACATATTTTTCCTCCCAGTTCTCATTACCATAAAACTAACTAACTAACTAACCAACTCAATCAATCAAGACTAAAATAAAAATTGGTACACAAAAAATAAAAATAAATTTGTTATTAATTTTAGTACTTAAACTTATTTATTTCAGTTACTTGCAAAGACTACATTTCTAAAAGTTTTTAAATTGAAGTTTTTCATCTACTATTAAAAGTTTATTTTAGCATGAAACATTAGCATATTGCCCGCCCACTTGTTGGTCTTTTCGTGTTGGTCTGAATGAAAATGCAAATTCATTCTTTGCCACTAGGTGCCGCTTTTGGAGCATTAAAATAGCGGTTTCCCCAGTAACGGCTGTAAACAAAGCAGCACTGCGCTCACAAACACAGCTTTTATTATGAAATGGAAATTAAATCGACCAATCACTGCAGATTAGCGTCACGCAAAGGAGGGGTTTGGGAAAATGAATCGTTGAGCGAATCGTTGAGCAAGTAAGGTAAAAATAAATGCATATTATAAGACAATGAAAGTGTTTTTTGACCTTGCATGCATGTCAACCTATTGTTGGGAACTCCCAAAACCAAAATATGAACCTTTCATTACCATAATAGGGGCACTTTAATTACTAAAACTAATTTTTAAATAGTTTTAGCTAACAATAACAACACTGTTTCAGAGAGAAAGACACTCAACTCACTCTCTGTAAGGACAGTAGCGCTTCATCATTTTTATTGACTTTGCTCTGGACTTTGGCGAGAAGCACAAGATAGCGACAATCTTCGGTAAGAAGCGGCAGTTCATTCACTGAAAAATAAAGAAAAAAAGACGCAACTTGTCGCACTTGAAGAAAAGCAACTGCACTGTGTATTACACAATTTATTTTTATTACATTAAGCTGAACCAACTTCCAAACATCAATCAAATGTGCACACCCATGTTCTCCCATGACACACCCAAAGGACTTTTCTGACAGTCCTGATTTAACTTGTCAGTCATGTGACATGTTGTTGAATACACACCCTGAAACATATAATTCAGCATTTCTAAGGTATAGTAAATATAGTGTAAAATACAAGTGAAAATACCCAGCAGACATGCAGTATTCCTCTTTATTGCTTAAACACACATTTTATCCCTTATCATACTTAAAAACATCACGGACAAAATCTAAACAAGCTCAAATCTCCACTAATTTTTTTTTTAAAACAGCACTTTAAGTTCAATTTGAATGAAGCACTAATAAAAAAATCTCTTTTTAGGGGTGACTGAAGTGAGATGCCCCCATTTCACAATAACTTGAGAATTTCTGAACTGTTTCTCACCAGGATCATGTGTGAGAGCCTCTTGCAGGACTTTTTCACAGCGTTCGTACTGTCTGAGCTTCATGAGCAGGTCAGCCAAGTCATAACGCAGAAAATTCTGCTGCCCGCTCTTCAGCGCCGCCTCATAATAGTTAATTGCCTGGGAAAAGTTATATAGAAAAACTGCATTCAGGAAAATGCTCCTAACAAGGAAACTAAGTTTACTCTTACTGACAATCCCCACTGAATAAGACCTCTTTTTGCATTTTGAAACAGACACACACTACCAGTCAAAAGTTTTTGAACAGTAAGAATTTTAATGATTTTTAAATAATTATCTTCTGCTCACCAAGCCTGCATTTATTTGATCCAAAATAAAGCAGTAAGATAGTGAAATATTTGTACTATTTAAAACAGCTGCTTTCTATTTAAATATTTTTTTAAATGTAATTTATTCCTGTGATCAAAGCTGAATTTTCAGCATCATTACTCCAGTCTTCAGTGTCACATGATCCTTCGGAAATCATTCTAATATGTTGATTTGCTGTTCAAGAAACATTTTTATTATTATTATCATCAATATTTAAAACAGTTGAGTACATTTTTTTTTCAGGATTCTTTGATGAATAGAAAGATCCAAAGATCAGCATTTATATGAAATAAAAAGCTTTTGTAACATTATACACTATACCTGTCACGAATCCAGTCTATGAACTTCCGTTCACTCACCACCAGAGGTCACACACTCACTACATTGACTCTCACACCACACAGACTGCTACAGTTCTCATCATCCATTGCACTGATTACACACACACAGCTGAATGCACTGATTACACACAGCTGAATCTAATCAGACGCGCTTTATAAGCCTTGGACTTCCTCGTTCAGATCGCCGAATATTGTATGCGCATGTCGCTAGTCAGTGATAGCCTGTTTGCCATTGTTTGACCCATGCCTGTTATGACCACGTCTCTTAAATAAAAGCATGCAGATGGATCCGCACGTCTCGCGTCTCTGTCGCCCCGTAACAATACCATTCAAAGGCTTAGCATATTAGAATGATTTCTGAAGGATCACGTGACTGGAGTAATGATGCTAAAAATTCAGCTTTGAAATCACAGGAATAAATTACATTTTAAACTATATTCAAATAGAAAACAGTTATTTTAAATAGTAAAAATATTTCCAAATTTTCCTGTTTTTTCCTGTACTTTGGATCAAATAAATGCAGGCTTGGTGAGAAGAAGAGTCTTCTTTAAAAAACATTTAAAATCTTACTGTTTCAAAAACTTTTGACTGGTAGTGTACTCCTTTCAAAATTAGCTTCTTGAAAAACCCACTTTGAAAACTCACACTCTTTAGGTTTAAAAGAGATATTATTGCAAAGACTCTTCTTCACTTACCTTCACATAGTTGTGGGTCTTGACAAGTGCTTTTCCAATCTTACTGGCCACAGCTCCATCTTTAGGGTTTTTCTTCAGGGCTTGTTCATACACCTCAATGGCCAGC
This sequence comes from Sinocyclocheilus rhinocerous, assembly GCF_001515625.1. Lineage (NCBI taxonomy): Eukaryota > Metazoa > Chordata > Actinopteri > Cypriniformes > Cyprinidae > Sinocyclocheilus > Sinocyclocheilus rhinocerous. The sequence goes on along the minus strand of NW_015658752.1, from coordinate 978,009 downwards.
TCCGGCTGTCAGCAGAGAACATTATTTTCATACACAAGCACCAATGTGATGACAAAAAATTAATATGTCCATCTGAAAGTTAAGGACTCATTAGACATGACAGATACAATGTTTAGGTGGAAATATTACATTTACATATTTTTAACAGTATTACACACACACATACACATATATATATATATATATATACATATATATATACATATATATATACATATGCATACATATACACACACATATATATATGCATACATATACACACACACACACATATATATATATATACATATATATATAATTTGCTTAAATATTTACATAACTTAGCACATTTTCCATGTAGTTCTCATTACCATAATGCAAATAAATAAAAAATTAAAAAATAAACAAACATATAAATATATACATAACAATAAAATAAAATTGTTATGCCAAAAATATATATATTTTATTTGTATAGTATTTTTAGACCATTATTATATATAGAATTTGTTGTATTGCCTTTAAATTGCTGATTTAAATGGAAAAATAATCACCAGTGAGAGCAATGAGAATTAAAGTAGAAATTATTTTTTATAATAATAAACTGTAATGATAAAAATGTTAAAATTAAATAAAAATAAAAAAACCTTAATGGAACCCTGTAAAAAAAGGGTTCTGGAATTTCAATGAATTTTCCAGTCAGATAATGAATCACTGTTTACACTGTGTAGTAAATATTTGCGTGGGGATTGAGAGAGACATCATATTAAACAAAAAACACATATTTGAGTTTCTAAACAAAGATCTTTGCTAACTGCGACATTCAACACAATTGTAAACATTAGAATAAACAACTAGAATCTCTCCCACCTCCTGAATGGTCATGTAGGCATCGCCGAGTAACAGGAAGGTATGAGGGCTTGGCAATTTGTCCACCAAATCCCTGATGAGAACAGATACAATAATGTTCTGCATGAATACAAGTGTCTGATGATTGTTTGCACAGGTGTATCAGAGCTCGCGTTAAAGCTTGTCAACACATATAAATACCAACCTAGAGAGGCAGGCCTTGTGTTACACACCTAAACAAACAGGTCACTTAAACACTATCACTATTACCACACAAATTAGTTTGTTTGATGAATTACAGTTACAGTTATAATATTTTAGGGAAAATGTGATTGTCATGAAATATTAAGTTGAATATGCAAAAAAAAAAATATCATGTAATATAGTAATTATGTATTATTATTATGCAATAATTATGTAGCATACGTTTTATGTCAAGTATATGTGACCCTATACCACAAAACCAGTCATAAGGGTCAATTTTTCGAAATTGAGATTTATACATCATCTGAAAGCTGAAAGTATGGTTTGTTAGCATATGACAATATTTGGCCGAGATACAACCATTTGAAAATCTGGAATCTGAGGGTGCAAAAAAAATCTAAATATTGAGAAAATCATCTTTAAAGTTGTCCAAATGAAGTCCTTAGCAATGCATATTACTAATCAAAAATTAAGTTTTGATATATTTATGGTAGGAAATTTACAAAATATCTTCATGGAACATAATTTTTTACTTAATTTCCTAATGATTTTTGGCATAAAAGAAAAATCGATAATTTTGACCCATACAATGTATTTTTGGCTATTGTTACAAATATACCTGTGCTACTTAAGACTGGTTTTGTGCTCCAGGGTCACATATTGTTTTGATTTTAAGGTAAAATGTAACCTGGACATGAATTTATGATATTAACCCATATACTGTGAAAAACATATTCTGTAAGCTATAATACATGTAGTGAATATGAGGAGTAAATTTGACAAATGAAAATGCATTACCTATAGCAGCTCACGTAAAGGCGTTTCTCTTTCCTGTGGTTCAGGTAGATGTCTGCCATTTTTTCTTTGGCCTGTATATAGTAGGGCTGCTCTGGTGTGATGTTTCTGAGCATGCTCAGTGCCAGCTCCGTATCTCCTCGCATTAGCGCCAGGTCTGCATTGGCAATAGTAACTCGAAGCTCTTCTGGAGTGCCAGTGAACTCATTTATGGCATCCTGCATCATTTTAGCTGCCTCGTGCTGGAATTCAGAACAACTTTTTTAAACCCAAAAACAAAGCACTAGCAAACATAATATTAATTTTACTACAATACAGACCAAAATAACACTAATAAACCACACAATGTTATTAAATAGTGAAGATTTATTAAAGGAATAGTTCACTCAAAAATGAAAAAAATGCTCAAATTTACTCACACTCCAGCCATTCAAGATAGATGAGTTTGTTTCGCCATCAGAACAGATTTGTAGAAATGTAGCATTGCATCACTTGCTCACCAGTGGATCCTCTGCAGTGAATGGGTGCCGTCAGAATGAGCGTCCAAACAGCTGATAAAAACATCACAATAATCCACAAGTAATCCACACCACTCCAGTCCATCAATTAACGTCTAGTGAAGTGAAAAGCTGCATGTTTATAATAAGCAAATCCATCATTAACACATTTTTAACTTCAAAATGTTGCTTCCAGATAAAATACGAGTCCTCTATCCATAATACTGCTTTCTATAGTGAAAAAGTTGTCCTGTCTGAATCAGGAGAGAAATATGCACAGGTCAAGCACCATTTACTAGTGAAAACAGCCCAAAACAGTTCTAATTAAATATGTCAATGGATTCTGACATAAGAGGACAACAAGGGATAGACTTTTCACTGGAAGAAGCATTATTCTGAATTATGGCCAGTAGCACAGGTTCATTATGGACTTGTTTCTTACAAACACACAGCTTTTGGCTTCACAAGATGTTAATTTATGGACTACTGTTGTGTGGATTACTTGTAAATTATTGTGCTGTTTTTATCAGCTGTTTGGACTCTCATTCTGACGGCACCCATTCACTGCTGAGGATCCATTGGTGAGCATGCTACATTTCTCCAAATCTGTTCTGATAAAGAAACAAACTTATCTTGGATGGCCTGAGAGTGAGCAAATTTTCAGCAACTTTTCATTTTTGGGTGAACTATTCCTTTAAGGAAATGAAGAAATGTTTGGGGGAAAACAGTTTTAACGTTAGCCGCTAACCTGTTCTCCATTGAGCCACAGAGACTCAGCTAGTTCCAGGAACACAGATACGCAGTCGGCCGAGCTGAGCTCAACTCTCTTACTCTGTCTTTTGGTTGAGGAGCCCATTCTCTTCACGGCACACAGACTCATGGCCATCTGCAGCGTCTGAATGGCCTCCTGAAGCTGCCCCATCTTCCTTTGAGCCTGAGCTTTTATCAGGTGATACAGAGGATGCTCGCGGATCTTAGCACAAACAAACCACATATTCAGTCCCATCAAATCAATACATCTAAACTGGTTTCCTTCTGCAGTTCAGTATGGCTGGCAGTGGTTTTGTGTCACCTCAAAGTTGTGGCTGAGGCAGAGTTCCAAAGATTGGGAGGAGAGCTTGAAGTTGCCCTGCATGAGATGGATCTGAGCCATGAGGAGATGGGCGTCAGCATGGGCCGGGTTCTGATCCAAACAGTGCTGCAGGCTGCTCTGGGCCGCCTCGATATCTCCTGTAGGGGGACAACATATGAAGAGAGCATAAACCTGGCTAACTGAATAAATTGGCCAAAAATAAGAAATTATATCTTATATTAAAAAAAGTGATTGGACCATTTTTGCATTGTAACATTATTATTTGCATGATAAAATAATTTATTTTTTAGTGTTTTATTATTATTATTATTATTACTTCCCATTATTATCATCTGTAAAATAACAGTTTTATTTAAATTAACACGGCCAAAAATAAGAAATTATATCTTATATTAAAAAAAGTGATTGGACCATTTTTGCATTGTAACATTATTATTTGCATGATAAAATAATTTATTTTTTTAGTGTTTTATTATTATTATTATTATTACTTCCCATTATTATCATCTGTAAAATTTATTTAAATTAACAAGACAACAAATGCTGTATAAAGCACTTTGCAATTTAAACAATATATGATTATTTCCCCCATTACAGTAATGAGAATAATTTTTTGTTTGTTTGTTTGCTTTTTTTAGATTTTTTGGGGGGGAAGATATATAGTTTCTTCTCTTAAGAAGAAACTATATATAAACCAAAATATAGTTTCTTCTTATTTTTTTTCTTTTGATTTTTGGGGTGAAATATTACTTGGAAGCAGTCTTAATATACGGTACTTAACTAAAACTTAAACTAAAAACATAAAAAATTGTGTTACTTGAAATAATATAAACGTTAACTAAAATAAAATGAAGTACAAAATAGCAACATTTATCATTTTCATTTAGTTTAACTTTATGTACTAAAATAACAATTCAATTGTTAATTGAAATAATTTATAAAAACTATACAGACATATTAGAAAACAATAAGTAATAAAAATGAAAAAAACATACAAAAAATACTAAAACTTTGTCTAAAATAAAAATAAAAATATAAAATCCAAAAATAAAAACTAACTTAAAATATTCATAAAAAACCAAAATATAGTTTCTTCTTCTTTTTTTTCTTTTGATTTTTGGGGTGAAATATTACTTGGAAGCAGTCTTAATATACGGTACTTAACTAAAACTTAAACTAAAAACATAAAAAATTGTGTTACTTGAAATAATATAAACGTTAACTAAAATAAAATGAAGTACAAAATAGCAACATTTATCATTTTCATTTAGTTTAACTTTATGTACTAAAATAACAATTCAATTGTTAATTGAAATAAAAATGTATAAAAACTATACAGACATATTAGAAAACAATAAGTAATAAAAATGAAAAAAACATACAAAAAATACTAAAACTTTGTCTAAAATAAAAATAAAAATATAAAATCCAAAAATAAAAACTAACTTAAAATATTCATAAAAAACCATAATATCTCAGTCATACTAAAATAATACTGCCTGTGTGAAAGAAGTTTGAGAGGTTCACCCAATTAGATCAAGCCAACAATGTCATGACGTCTGATTTTGCTTGTAAAATAAATAAAAAGATACCAATACAATCATACGAATCAGAAAATAGAACTCAGCCATGCACACACCTGACTGAAATCTGACTTTGGCCATTAGAAAGGCAGCCTGCAGCAGTCCAGGCACTACTTTGACCACCGTGTCCAGCACAGATGCACAGTGCTGCAGCTGAGGTGCAGGAGGCTGACCTGGCGCTGGAGCCTGCAGAGAAAACAACATCAGCCAATAAACTACACGAGCAATCTTCATCAAGACACACTCAGAATCAAGGCTGCACAAAAGACAGTTGCTAGGATGTTGTTAGGCAGCATACAGTGTGTTGTGATTGTTTGCAAGGCAGCACAAGGGAGGGAAGACCTTGGCAGGAGACAGCGCCAGGTATTCCTTGGCGATCTCCAGCAGGAAGTCAGGGTTGAGCTTCTCAAAGTACTCAACGCTGAGAGGCAAACCCTGCAGGATGGAAAAGTGTGTGTCCACCGTGTCGTTTAACAGATTGGTCGCCTCGTCTGGGGGCCGACGCTTTTTCACAGCCAACAGCGCCCGTAGATACAACAGCTCCTAACACACACAAACACACAGGTTAATCAAGCCTTAAAGATGATTCTGTTTATTGTGTGCTTTAAGACCATGTCATGTGCTAATGAATCTGTTCACTAATGTTGTACAGTTTAATTCCTCAGGCAAAGCTCAAAATAAAAAAGAAAGCAGTTTTGTTTTTGTTATACATCTGTTCGTCTACAAATACAACGTGGCAGCTGCTTTTCGCTAAGCAGATGTGCGTGTTTGTTTAAGCGTGCGCTAAACTGAGTCTCGGTTCATGTAAACAGGCTCTGTTACACACTGTGGATGACTCGATGGGTAAACACAACATCAGTGGATTAATAAACCAGATCGCTGTTGAATCTGAATCAAAGATAGATATTATTCTACAAAAATGCTTTTCTTTATCTTTTTATTTAATTCTGTGGAAATATTCTGGAAAGAGTCTCTGTGTAACATTGTTCCAAGAGCTCACATAGTTTTTTTTAAAGCAGCACTGTGTAGTTTTTCGACCTTAAAATAATGTCTCTAAAATTATTTCAGTGGTAGAACAACTCTTAACCGGACGAATTGTACTGCCGCTGCTACCTGAGCAGCCTCCTAGCAGCTAAAACCAGACTCTAAGTTTCGTGATCGCGGAGGAAGCTAAGATAAGAAAGAGAGAGAGTGATCAGACACGAGCCCGAACACGAATTAATCTTGGACGGGCTTACACTCGGTGGCGCGAGCTGAAAGAGGCAACGGGTTGCAAAACGGACAGAGACCTAGCCTTCCTGCTACTGGATTTGTAAGTCTAATATGTACATTTTTTCTTACTGTTATGTACTTTTGAGCTTAGTTGTTATTAGGCTGTGTTCCGGTTGTTCATTGGCACACTACAGGTTCACAATTTATAACCGTAAGGTAGCCGAGAGGTAAGGTAATGTTGCCGGTCTCGATAGCTTGCACGTTATGATCTTTCGATAGCTAGCATGTCGTGCCTCGTCTCGAATTTATTTACGACACTGGTAACAGACAATTGCGCTTATCAACCACATGGGGGAACCGTGAGCAAAAGTTACATAGTGCTGCTTTAAGATAACATAATAAGTCATTGAAATGGTTTCTCACCCCTGATTTGCCAATGGACTGCTGGATCTCTGCTAGGAACTCCAGCTGCTGTTCTGCATCCTCTATGTGTCCCTCCATGAGCTGACATCTGATGATACCTGCACAAACAACAAACCCCAAAACCACTCATTTAATGCTCTTTCTAGTAATGCATTTGAAACATTTAAACGTCACATATTTTACACCTTTCTGGAGTTTTATTTTAAGTCTTGATGTCCTTAAGAATATATATTTGCGGTATAAGTACCAAAAACCATCTCAAT
>NW_015658752.1:967920-971097 GCF_001515625.1 Sinocyclocheilus rhinocerous | reverse complement strand
TGCTCTGGACTGGTGATACTCACAAGTAAGGTCAATAGAAACACCGGTAATGATATGTCCGGCCTTACATGTTTGAGCTGAACTCAAGACCCCGAATCGGCAACGACAGGAGACAATAAGCCAGGAAATTTCAGTTTTGACAATATGGGACCTTTAAAAAAAAATACGCCAGGCATTCTAGACAGCTAGACATTATTAGACATTATTTTTAATATTTTAAATTAGCTTTTATTTTTACATTTTTTGAGCAAGTAAGGTAAAAATAAATGCATATTATAAGACAACAAAAGTGTTTTTTGACCTTGCATGCATGTCAACCTGTTGTTGGGGACTCCCAAAACCAAAATATGAACCTTTCATTACCCATAATAGGGGCACTTTAAATGTTTAAGCTTTTATCTGATATTTATATTTTATTTCAGATTCATATTAATTACCCAAAATGATTTTTAATAGTTTAATAGTTTTAGTAAACAATCACACACTGATCCTAGACAGTCTTTTAATGAAGTTTCAAGTTGCAGCAAGTTTTCTTTAATTGATAGTTTGATTTGAATCACTCACATCAATTCAATGCAAATGTGTAAAAGATTGCTTTTACGAATTGACGGCAACAGCAATTACTAAAGACAATATATAAATACAGGTATTGATGATTAAAATCTGAATAAAATTTTTTTTCATACTGTAAATAATTCATTAGTGTAACTGTAGGCTGTTTTCAGTTGCCACTTTGCACATTAATATGTATATAATTTGTTGTCACAGATGTGCATTTAAAGACATTTTACAAAGGCTTTGAATGTGACTTATTCATCATAATTTATTTGATAAGCCCTCTTTGTCTTTCAAACAGCTCTTACCTATCAAAGCGGAGACGCTGCTCTCATCGAGAGTCATTGCTGTCTTGTACCATTTCATGGCCTCCTTCACCCTTCCCAGAAGGACCAGCTGGTAGCCCATCTCTGTGGCCAGTTCAGAGTCGCTCGAGGCCTGTGCAAACGCCCGCTCCACCATCCTGTGAGTGTGCTGAAGGACCTTCTCAGCTCTTCCACACTGCAGAGGGATCAGATATTCACATCAACACATCTATCTGCAGCATCATTTCTTTTATGAAACAACAGCTTATCAAAACATGTTATTTCCTGCTCAGTATGGTTTCACTTGTGAGCATGTCACGTTTATATATAACAGCATGTGGCAAATCCGTCTGGTTTGTGATGTGCAGGATTCTAATCTTCAAGTTCAAATGAATATTAAGTTGTGTGTCCATGGATGAGTATTACCACTCGAGTGAACGCTAAAGACATCCTGTAGAAGAGCTCCGGATTGTTCGGTTCTTGAATGTCCAGATTACTGATCAGATTTGATAGTTGATTTACACACTGAAAAAAGAAGAAAGAAAATGAATGAGAATCCTTAAAGAGAGAGAAATATATATACACAACCATTCAAAAGTTTGAGGTCGGTAAATCTTTTAATGTTTTTGAAATAAGTCTCTTCAGCTCTCCAAGGCTGCATTTATTTGATCGAAAATACAGTAAATACAGTGACATTGTGAAATATTATTACAATTTAAAATGTAAAAATGGGATTTGTGATGCAAATCTGAATTTTCAGCATCATTACTTCAGTCTTCATTGTTACACGATCCTTCAGAAATTATTCTAATATGCTGATTTGCTGCTCATTTCTTATTATTATCAGCGTTGAAAATAGTTGTGCTGCTGCACATTTTTGTGGAAAGCGTGAGAAATCAGGATTCTCTGATGAAAGAAAAATTTTTTTACAGTCATTTTAATGGGATTTAATGTCTCCTTGCTGGATAGAAGTATTAATTTCTTGCAAAATAAATAAATGAACAAATCTTACTTTTGAAGAAGCAAACTTTTGAATGACAGTGTATATATTCACTAATTCATAATCAAATTTATATTCACAAAATATGATTCACAATGACACCACTCAAATTCATAAATGTTGACTGTTTTTACATTTACAAATTAAATGTTGAATCTGAATCGTCAAACATCACCTTATATCAGATTTCGAGACTTTTCTGACCACAATCAAGTGGTTTTGATCACAAACACATCCAAAATATGAAGCAGAACTTCATGAAGGACTTATGCCAGGTTGAAGTCTAATAACTCAACAGGCACAAAATTTAATGCGGTATTCTTGTGACATACACTTTTCATTGTGATCCACAGACTATCTGATCCCATAATGAATGACTTTTCTGGCATTTAATGTGTGTAATGTCACACCTCTCCAACATCTCCTTCCATGCAGAGAGAGTGCAGCGCCAGCATCCTCAGAGCCTCCAGGTTATTTTTATCTCGCTGGAGAAGCCTGAAGTTCAGAAGATGAAATTAAAGTCAAAGTCTGTTGATGTGTAAAACAGATGTTCTGAGATGTCTTTGCATAAAGCATTTTTTCCCTGAATATTTAGATATACGTTTTCAATATCCATTATAAACATTACTTTATTCTGTGATAAACACCACATTATAAACTTTTTAAAAAAGCTTGTTTATTTCAGGGAAACTCAGCTCACAAATATCACCTGCTCTATCAGAATCAGAATGAGCTTTATTGCCAGGTATGTTTACATATAGGAGGAATTTGTTTTAGTGACAGAAGCTCCACAGTGCAACAGAATGACAGTGACAAGACAAGACACAGATAATAAAAGAATAATATACAAAATAGCAAAAACACAATATATACAGTAGGGCTGAACAATTAATCGAATTTCTAATCGCAATTACAATTATGGATGCCACAATTACGTAATCGTTCAAAGCGGCAATTAATCGTTCAAAGTCCACTTATGTTATTCTGCACGCTTAAGATATGTTTTTTTCTTTCTACATGTTATCTTAAGGGTTTTTCCATTGTTTAAGTTTCAGTATAACATTATAATACCATTCATATTTTTACTTTTTTTATCTTTAAAGAAGAAACCAATCCGATGTATAGCTGACATTTGAGGCATAATACTATAGAAAAGCACTAAAGTTTATCAGTTAGTGTTTTCAGCTTGTTTATTTTCATATAAAAATACGGCATGCAGTTGCATCAAACAATGGTATAAACATCATTCAAGTGTAAATTGTGATAATCGTAATTAACAATCGCAATTATGATTTTTGTCATAATCGTGCAACCCTA
>NW_015658752.1:958525-965032 GCF_001515625.1 Sinocyclocheilus rhinocerous | reverse complement strand
ATCATTCAATGTAAATTGTGATAATCGTAATTAATAATCGCAATTGCAATTTCAAGGGAATAATCGACAATTAGCCGTAATGTACAGGTATGATATGTGCAAATTATTCAAGCAGATGTGCCTGTCATCAGTTTTTATTGCAGAAGAATTTTATTATATTGTGTTTTCATGTTAAACAACTAAACTTTCGACAGTCCTTTTGGTGTTAGACTATGATTCATTTCAAGGAATCAGTTGAAATGGTCAATCTCAAAGAATCAATTCAAAGTGATTCAAATTTATTTGCATCAGCACAGCAGCTCCTACATTATATTTTCATGTTTTTAAAAAGTATATGGAAGTGAATGTTGTGGTGTTTATTATTTCTTTATTGCTATATTCATGCATATTAATGAAAATTATTAAATATTATTCTTCCTTATGTACATTTAGTGGATTTTTTCAAGTATGTTACTTCTTGCATTAATTTTATTTGATCTGTAATACACCAAATACACAAAATAATGATCTTTAAAAAAGCATCATATGACCCCTTTAAATCATAGTCCCTCTGATTTACAAAATGTCTCTTTTAAGCAATTTTAGAGCAAATACTGTACATAAATTAGCTTGAATAATCACAATCCAGCTCCACCTGAGCGAACTGGTTTTCACACAGACCCTTTGAGGTCTAAATGGCCCTTTTCATTCTGCCGCTCACTGGCCCTCATCCAACAGGGAAAGAGAAACAATGATCCAGTCTTTCTGTACAAATCCATGGAATCACATCTCATTTCCATTTGCACTTGAATGCAGCTCGCTTCTGAAAGTCTTTGAGAGCTTTTAGAGTGCATTTATGTAACAACAACAACACCAACAACAACAATTCCTTAAACCATTAAATTAAGGTTTTACCTCTGAGCTGCATCCACAGTTTGTTCCCAGTCCTGTAGCGTCAACAGCAGCTTCATCTTCTTGACCAGGGCAGGTAGAAAGGACGGGTAACTCACAATCACCTGGTTAATGGTCTCTAAAGCACCAGAATAATTCTGACGAAATTCATAATAATGTACCTGACAGAAAGACACAATTAGAGCATTACAAAACAAATTGCATTGCCTTTCATTTATGCACAATACAATATTTTATTTTTATTACTGCTATTTAATTGCCATGAAAACAACGCCTCCTCCTTTTTCATTATCTCTAACATAGTTTCCCACGTTTCTTATATTTTTGAGATGAAGTGTAACCTAGACATGAAATTTCACTTCAACATTTATCAGCCTCTGAATCACTTACTTTAAGTTGATTCTACATGGTATTTTAAAAAGTATTAATATATATTTTTTAAATTACACACATCACCTTTATGATGTAAACCTTTGAAAAAAGTAAATCAAAAATGTGCATCGATATAAGTGAACATCAATCAGGACATTTCTGTTTGTTGAACTATTAAATGGTGATCAGAAATAGAGTTACCTTCCCCATCAGAGCAAAAATGTCGCTTTTCTCCTTCAGGGCCTCGTCAAAGTATTTCCCAGACTTCTTTGCATAAGCATCTTTGTTAGATCGTAGATCAATCCAGCCTTTCAGTACAATTCCCTACAAAACAATGATCCCAATATTAAAAAAAACAGCAAAATATGTGGACAATCTGGAAATCATCAGTGTTATTAGTTATCATAGAGATACTTTTATAGTTTTTAATAATATTTTGAATTAGATTGTCATTTTTCGTTTTCATTTTAATTAGATTTTTAGTAATTGTGTTGTTTTTTTAATATTCGTTTTATTTATTTTTATTTCAGCACATTAAACTAAGATAAATAAATAAGACTAAATAAAAATGAAAAAAAGTTTATGGTTTTAGTTTTTTTTTTTTTACTATAATAGCCCTGATAATCACTACATTTAAAGGAGTCATACTATACTTTTGGAGCCCTGATGTTTAAATAAATATTAATATATATTTTTGATGAACTGAAACAGTCATAGTGTTATATGATCACCATGAATGAACAGGCCAAATTTAATAATGCATCTTGCTGCATAATTTGCAAGATGCAGAATTTTTTCCCGCTATTAGACTTATGCTTATGATGCAGGCAGATTGATCAGTCCTTTCGCCATCATGAAAAGCCGCCTCAGCAGAAATCTAAAGGGTAGACGCATTAGAAAAGTTCACCTCTTTAGAGCCACTGGAGATCTTGATCATTCTGTCCACATACTCTCTGGCTTTGTCATTGCGGCCCAGCAGCCACAGCAGCATGCCAGCGTAATACAGAGCTTTGGGACTCGCAGTCTTCCTCTCCTCCTTCACCCTTCCATCCAGCTCCTGGATCACATCACGGTCTACAGGAAAGACACCTTTTGTCATTATTTATTCACATTCATATCATTCCAACCCTGTATGCTAATACATTTTCCATGCAACACAAAGGATTTTTAAAGAGACATTTAATACTGACATCACAAGTAATCCGCACAACTCCAGTCCATCAGTTAACATCTTGTGATGTAAAAAGCTGCATGTTTGCAAGAAACAAATCATTAAGATGTGTTTAACTTCAAACCCTTGCCTCTGGCTAAAATACAAGTCCTCCATTCATAATAGTGCTTTCTTCGGTGAAAAAGTCATCTCGTTTGAATCAGGAGAGAAATATGCAGAGATCAAGCACCGTTTACAAGTTAAAACAGCCCAAAATAGCTCTGAACAAATATGTTGGTAGATTTTGATGTGAGACGACAACAGAGGATACACTTTTTCACTGGAGGAAGCGTTATTATGGATTATGGACTTGTATTTTGGCCAGAAGCAACGGTTTAAAATTAAAATGCCTTAATGATGGATTTGTTTCTTACAAACATGCAGCTTTTCACTACACAAGATGTTAACTGATGGACTGGAGTGGTGTCTGTGGATTACTGTGTGTGATGTTTTTATCAGCTTTTTGGACTCCATTCTGACGGCACCCATTCACAGTAAACTATTCCGTTAATCAACACATGCAAAAGATCTACCAGGGTTTGGTCTTTTCTTGTGGGCATAAACCAGAGCCATGAGCACACAGAGGGAAACGTCTCCTCTCTCCTTCAGCTGCTCCAGCTCCTGAATGGCATCCAACACTTGATCTACAACAATAAAATAACAAAGAAAAAACAGACGCCAAGGGTTTCAGACCATTTCTCAAGACATCAAATGAAGACAAATAATCGAAAATGGCGGGCTTTCCTCACCTTGCATGAGCAGCCCATAAGCGTGGAGGAATGCGAAGACTGAATCATGACTGAACTTCCGTTGAGCTTCACTGGAAACATCTACAACATGACTGGAGTACTTTTCCTGGCAGTAGTATAAGATCAATGCCTGAAATTCACAATAAATTCAACGGGGTTAACCGAAAATGTAAGTATGTCTAATAGTACACTGTGTGTACTGACTACAGGTGCATCTCAATAAATTAGAATGTTGTGGAAAAGTTCATTTATTTCAGTAATTCAACTCAAATTGTGAAACTCGTGTATTAAATAAATTCAATGCACAGATTCACAATTTGAGTTGAATTACTGAAATAAATGAACTTTTCCACGACATTCTAATTTATTGAGATGCACCTGTATATGTATGTGTATATTGCACATTGTCATCTGTTGAGGTCTGTATGTTTATATGTAAATTGTTTCTGCACTGTCTGGAGCACGCTCCCAAGAATTTCACTCACCAAGGCACATGTGCTGTGGTGATGTGACAATAAAAGTGACTTGACTTGAAAATACTGTATTTTTACGCTGATTAATTGGGTCAATCCTACTATGCAGCACATTTTAATTATTCCAGTATACTGGAAAACCATATATTATTAAACAAGCAACTTTTCAGATCAAAACTTGACTAGTCATTTATTTAAAAATATTATAGGTGTTTCTTTACTCTGTAAAACGTCCTGTATCATATGTAATACATACATTTCTAAATAAGATAAATGATCAACATGTCAAAACTTCGCTGTTGTATCTGATTGATAGTTTAGAATTTTTAGCAAGTAAAAGGCCTTTTAGTTTAATTGTAAAAACATCCACCTTTAGCTCGTGGTTCACGTGTCTTTTTTCTGTGAAATCTTTACTGATTTTATAAAGTAAACATAAGAATAACTTCTATATTGTTAGTAATATTTCAAGATGAACACGTACTGGACTGAACTTGAAATTATTGGGCATAATTATCCGTACCAAAAAAGTGAGTTCAAATGTAGGTATCATCATAATGCTCTTGAGGAACGTATTTGTTTATATCTCAATCATCATTGTGAGTATGAGCTCCATCACTATATCATATTATTATACGAGCCATAAAAGCTTGATGTTGCAAATATGATACAGAACATAACATAATAAACTGTTCCATTAATAAAATAGATTTTTCCAACTATTACTTCATGTGTCAGGCTTTACAGGGTTGCTTTTTCCAATCGAAATTTCTGAAACAGTACGTTAAGTTATGTTTCTTTGAGTAACGTTATGAATGTTTCAACTGGTATTTAATTTATAGGTTTTTTTTCATCGTCCCTTCCTCTAACTTATGCAGATATGAAAGAAACATCTCACAAACTACATGTATTTCCACAAAACATTCTGGTGCTCGGCTGCATTATTATTATGAGCACTAAACGATAATTTCTCATTACTTACAAGCGCGCATTCCTCATCATCAACCCCCGCCATAATGTCACACACTGCAGCCGTCAGAACAACTCTGGAAACATACAAAACAGACGATTCTGTGCGGAGAGGGTCTTTCTATCCCGTTCTCGCCACCTTTGATAAGCAGATGAAGCATCATAGTAACCAAACAAACTCCGCTATTTCCGCTTGGAAACCAGGAAGTGACGAGTCAGTGAGACAGTGGCGCACTTCTACTTGCTCACCGCAGGGTGGCGCCACAATCTCGTTTTTATTTGGAGCTTAGACACGCACGTGTGTAGACATCAGTTACAAATATTTAGAACATATACATTTATGAATATAGGTTACTCTTTGAATTTAGACCCTTCTCACTGTAAATTTATTATTCATCTTTTGCTATATCTTGCTAAATTTTACATTCATAAGTGTACATTTTCAAAGAAAACTCGCTACTTTTTTATTTTCAGGAAAGATTTTGATGTGTATGTAAACTCTTTAAGAAACTCTAATAATTCTATTGCATGTAAGACTCTTTCATGGTGTAAGTCTTATAAGCTAACATAGTATGCTTTGGAGTATTGTTTGTAACCCTTATTGTCTTTTGTTCTTACTTGTCTTTGTAATTGTATTTGTTGTTCTTCTATTGCATAAAAAAAAAATTATGAATATATATTCATATGGCGTTTCTAACATCAAAATATGTCATTTATTAATACAATATTTTATAAAAAGAACCAAATAGTTTTCCGAATTACATCTACCTTTCACCTGGTGACATAGCCTGCCTAACTCCTTCACTGAGGTGATGCTTGACTTCGGCTCTTTCCCCTTTTGCATTGATCTGCATGTAAAAGTGAGCTCGGGCTGTTTTGAATAGATGCAAACTGTGCTGCTTCTGCTGTGGCGGTTCAGTCTCTGAATCTCTGAATCTCTCAGCTGAATGAGTCTCATCAGCACACGACTGAACTGTGGTCAGAGCTGAAGTGTGTGGCACACAGATTGCTGGTGTTTCAAAACCCATCCATCTCTGGGCACTGCACTGGTTTTTCTCAACTGGTTTTGCTTCAGGACTCAACTTCATAACTGTTACTAGGATATCAAATGAAAGTATTTACTGAAAATGTATGAATATTGGCACAAAATATGAGTTTCTAAATGTCTTTTGAATTTAATTTCATGCTATATATTTATATATAGACAGATAAATATATAGTGTCCAAAGGTTTGGGGTCGGTGAGATGTTTGTTTATTTATTTATTTATTTATTTGAAGTCTCTTTTGCTCACCAGGGTTGCATAATTTGGTTAAACAAATACAGTAAATGCAGTACTGTTGTGAAATATTATTACAATTTCAAATAAGTGTTTTCTATTTGAATATGTTTTAAAATGTAATTTATTTCTGTGATGCAAAGCTGAATTTTCAGCATCATTACTCCAGTCTTCAGTGTCACATGATCCTTCAGAAATCATTCAGATATGCTGATTTGCAGCTTAGGAAACATTATCAACTTTGAAAACATTGTGCTGCTTAATATTTTTGTGGAAACTGTGATGAAATGCATTGATGAAAGCTTATTTTTTTTCTTTTAAAAAATGAATAAAAAAATAAAATAAACGGTTGAACAGTATATATATGATATGATATACTTTTTTTTAAAGGGGTCATAGGATGCCCATTTTCCACAAGTTGATATGATTCTTTAGGGTCTTAATGAAAAGTCTAGCATAGTTTTAACATAGTTTGGTTAAAATTTCTCAATGTTAGTGTAAAAAACACCTTTTTTACCCTGTCAAAAACAACTCTTTTCAGATCAAGCCGTTTTGTAGCATTTTCCTT
>NW_015658752.1:957196-958462 GCF_001515625.1 Sinocyclocheilus rhinocerous | reverse complement strand
GTCGGGAGTAAATGATGACTGCTATGTTCATTATTACATCCAACAACAAAAGACCTCAATCGCTTAGGAGTCATTCTTGTGTACATCTGCTCCGGCGGTGAAACAATGGTGGACTGATGACAGCTCACTCAGGGCGGGTCTAAGGTAAGACACCAGTCCAGTCTGTGCTGAAACGCTACTGTCAATCAAACTATCGTGGGAGGGGCCTGTCTGTGTGACGTCACACAGACAGGCGTCTGAGATCGGCTCGATTTGAGAAAGGGGAAAACATTTAACCAGATTAAAAGAAAAACACTGGGTGGGTTTTTATCATTATAGGGTGGTTGTGTACACACACTGCCAACACACATTTCAGTTCAAACAACTTGTAAAAGTGCATGTAGCATCCTATGACCCCTTTAAATAGCCTATAGGCACAATACAGATTTATGTCTGGTACAAAATATATCGATACATACCGGTTTGTCAGGTTAATTATAGTTTTTGGTATTTCATAAACTCCCTATCAGAGGCCATTCAGTACGCTTGTACGTTCACATTGTACGCACAGCTTGTGAAATGTGCTCTCATCCTCATCAGCCTTAATGAGAGACTCGGGGTTACACAACACAGTCTGAGCTCATTGATCACGTAAATCAGCCCTGGGTTTGTCCTGGATGCCGGTGTCCTCAGCCCTGGTCCCAGTCTAAACACACGGGGTCTGTCCGATAACAGTTCCATATACACACTGACAGATAATCATTATCAGCAGCAGCAGTCATCAAACGCACAATGATCAGACTGCTGTCCGCACATGACGGTCTGATAGTGATACTCGTCATATGTACATCAGTTCTGAATGACTTTGAGAAGGTTTGTATTTTCCATAATCGAGAAACTACTTGATGATTCTATGCACATAAAAGGAACCGGGAATTCTCTATAACGGAGCGCTTAACAGCCTGTTTACGCCAAGAGGATAACATTTTTAAAATGCTATCCTGTCAAACGATTAATCGCATCCAAAAGAAAAGTTTTTGTTTACATAATATGTATGTGTACTGTGTATATTTATTATGTATATATAAATACACACACATACAGTAAAATATTTACATGTATTTACATGCATATATTGATATTCATATAATGTATATTATAAATATATTAAATATATAAACATAACATATTTTCTTAAATATATACATGCATGTGCGTGTATTTATATACACATAATAAATATACATAGTACACATACATATATTATGTAAACAAAAACTTTTAACT
>NW_015658752.1:952976-956570 GCF_001515625.1 Sinocyclocheilus rhinocerous | reverse complement strand
GTTTACATAATATGTATGTGTACTGTGTATATTTATTATGTATATATAAATACACACACATACAGTATATATATAAATATATTTAATATATAAACATAACATATGTTTCTTAAATATATACATGCATGTGCGTGTATTTATATACACATAATAAATATACATAGTACACATACATATATTATGTAAACAAAAACTTTTAACTTTTATTTGGATGCGATTAATCGCGATTAATCATTTGACAGCACTATTTAAAAACCTTATTTTTCAGGTAAGAACGGGCGCGGTGCAGGGTTGCCAGATTTTCACAAAAAAACAAGCTCAACTGGTACTCAAAACTAATCAAAAACTAGCCCACTAGGGGGTATGTTTTTTTTTTTTTTCTGGTAAAATTCGTATTCCAGGGGCTTAATGTCACGTTATTTGGGTCGTTTCAACCCGCGGACATGAAAAACAACCCACGGCAACGGTTTAGGCCCAATGCCGTGGAAAACCGCGGACTTGTCAACAACTGCGCGGATGTGCCAGACTTCCAGTTTCGCTTCCAGATATTTCTCATGCACAAAAACCGCCCATATAATGTTGCTTGATGTTGCAAACTAGCATTTTTCATCATATTATTGTAAGTCATTATCATAATCATAAAAACACTCTACTGTACTTTACTATTCGTATTTATTTACCTACCGAAACTAATGAATGGGAAGTCCCGCTCATTCAAAGAAAATAGATTACTTTCGCGTTGGAAAATAAGGTGGTTAATAATAAAGACAGAGATTGGGAACGCAATCAGGTGAGATGGCTCAAGATAATTAGTTAGTCATTGTTTGTCCAGTTATCCAATCATATGTCCTGTTGAGGCAAACACAAACATATTTTTATAAGAACATTTTTCGAACGTTCAAATTATGAAAACGTCATTTTTTCAAAATGTCAATTTTTTTAAAACAGTTTAGAGATGTCTATTTTCTGGGTTATTGCAAATGTTAGAGATTAAGGAAAATAATTGGAATGTTACTTTTGAATGTTCTCTGAACATTCTGAAACAAGTAGGACATAGTAACGTTTAAATACAAGTTAAACATGTCTTGATGGATTTGTTTGTTACAAGCATGCAGCTTTTTGCTGCACAAGATGTTAACTGATGGACTGGAGTGGCGTGGATTACTTGTGGATTATTGTGATGTTTTTATCAGCTGTTTGGACTCTCATTCTGACGGCACCCATTCACTGCAGAGGATCCACTGGTGAGCAAGTGATGTTATGCCACATTTCTCCAAACCTGTTCACATGAAGAAACAAATTCATATAGTTTTTTGATGGCCTGAAGGTAAAAACATTTTCAGCAAATGTTCATTTTTGGGTGAACTATTCCTTTAACAATTAATGCACATCATGACGTTTCCATTCGATGTTTCAATGCAATGCCCCAAAATTCACATAAAAATATGTGGATTGAAACAACAAGAAGGTTTGCTGCTGGTGAAGATGTTGCGCTTTTATGACCTCAGTGTCAAAAGCACTTTAACAAATTTAGGCCAATATACACAATTACTCAGACAGCCCAGGCTCTGATCAATAGCACAGTGAGTGCTCTTACACATTTACAACAGCTCCTTAAAGAACATTCTCAAACCTTATCGTAAGTCTGCTGTTTAGAGGCTCCTCTTGACTCCATTTGCTGGATGTGTCTTACTGCACAGTGTTTTTTTCCTGTAGTTATCCTCATCGATCCATCTGGTGACCTCCAGGGCACACTGTAAGGGCACTGTCAATATTTTAATCTCAAAAGGTTGCATAGGCCTTTTAATCAAATATATAAGTGACAATCAGTAAATGGATATTTAAATGGATCAATATTTAAATGCATCATCGAATATGAGCAATACAATTTTGAAAACTGGGATTTGACAAGCATCAGTCATGAAGCACTAAATAGCTTTTTGAAAGTAACTTTGCAACTGTGATCTTGCTGTACTTGTGTTTGTCTGTCTGAATGTATCATAAAATGTTACAGTACATGTGTCGAGTAGACTTGCAGTTAATAATTTGAGGTCAGTTTAGGTTATGATGCTTTGACACTTAGTACTGTAAATGTCATTACTCAGTACTGCTTTCAGTTGGTTGCACACAAGAATCAAAACTGGGTATATTTGGTATTTAATAAGGAATGTTTCAAAAAGACTCATGCTACATTATTGTCACATGACCTCATCACAATGCATGTGTATTTCAAACACTTATCATCTTGTAAAAATGTGATTTGAACATAAAAAAAAATGTTGAATTGTGATATTACGTCCGGTTCATCTAGGTATTGCATCATACATAATGTTTCCATACTATGCATAGCACACAGCCTACTATAATATATATATATATATATATATATATATACACTTCTGAATATGCAAAGACCAAACCAATCATCATTTAGTATGCATAGACATAAGAAATAAGACCAATCACAACTCAGTATGCAAATGAGAGGCCACACTGAACATTCAAATGTAAGTTAACAGGAGATTTCCAAACTTCAAAATTGTAAATATTTTCTTAATAAGCAGATTAAATGTTTATAAACCCAAAATATCATAACGCAGCAAAAATTTTAATGATTGACAAACCAAAGTATACGATATAAGAATAATTATAAGATATTTTGAATAAATATCTAAGTACAAGATATTTAGAACAAGCCCTAACCAGATTGACTGAAGGAACACGAGGGTGGTTCTGCCTTGCAAACACTGTAGCTACATGAACGTCTGAGATGTTACGTTACTAAGCAACAGCGCGGGAGAAACTGCAGCATCACTTTTCATTTGAATAAGTGTCTGGAGCAGAGCTTCCTGGGTCGTCCGATCACGAGGCCGTTAGCTTCTGCAAATATACTGACTCTGCCCACTACACCATCTGTGCTGCTGCGGCTCTCGTGAGGAAACGTCTTGGTTTTGGTCACTTGCTTAATTGCGTTTTTCTTAAATTATTCACTTATTGTCTTACTGATGGGCTCAAAGGAGAGGCAGTCTGTGAAGCTAACTGAATTATTCTGCATTATCTAAAATGAGCATTAGTGGAAAAGGGAAATAAACACCACAAATGACACGATAACAGGGTGTGGTGTGGTGAAAAACGAGAACGCTGAGGGAGTTTTATTGAATAACTAGAAAATGGCAAGATCATTTTTCTTTTTCTTTTCTTCTTCCCTGTATGCTAGGCTGGAGATTGAGTCATCTTCACATACGAGCTCATCTGAGATCTCAGATGAATTATTAATCAAGTCCTAATAGATCCAGCCAGCAGTTTCTGAATCCCGTGAAGAGACGGATTGTCTTGATGATCTATTCGGATGTATTTTGTGGCCAAATTTGCTCTTCAGTGTTTGTGTTTACTAATGAATCCTAGATTTTAATGAATTATTGATTTAATTTTTCATATAATTATGATCTTATGGAAATTATATATAAATGTCAATGTAGGTAGAGTTTTGTAATAATAAAAAATTAATAATAATAATAAATAAATTACATACACACACACACACACACACATATATATATATATATATATATATATATATATATATATATATAT
>NW_015658752.1:939389-950926 GCF_001515625.1 Sinocyclocheilus rhinocerous | reverse complement strand
ACACACACACACACACATATATATATATATATATATATATATATATATATTGTGGTCACAAAGAAATATATCAATTAAAAAAAACATTGACATTTATATAATAATAATAATAATAATAATGTGCAGATAAAGAAAAAGTATCATTCTTATTTTTTACATATTGCAATTACATAACAATAATAATAATTATAATATATTGTGATGACAAAGAAAAATATATAATTATATTTTAGCTACATTGACATTTGTAATAATAATAATAATAATAATGTTATGATAAAGAAAAATATATTATTTTTATTTTTTACCCAAACGTCCCAAACATTGACATTTGTAGTAGTCATAACATAATAATAATAATACAAACAATCTGACAATAATGCTAATTGTTGTTATTATTATCATTCTTTTTTTTTCTTTATTGGATCATGTCAGATTAATAATAATTATTTATAATTATGAATAATAAATATATAATTTTAGTACATAATTTTAGTATAATAAGAACAACAACAACAACAATAATAATAATAATAATCATCATCATTATTATTAATACTAATAATCATTATTATTATCCCAAAAATTGACATTTGTAGTAGTCATAACATAATAATAATAATAATACAAAAAATCTGACAATAATGCTAATTGTTGTTATTATTATCATTATTTTTTTCTTTATTGGATCATGTCAGAATAATAATAATTAATAATTATGAATAACAAATATATAATTTTAGTATAACAACAACAACAATAATAATAATATTATTATTATCATCATTATTATTAATACTAATTATCATTATTATCATTATTGTTGTTGTTGTTATTAATAATAATAATAATTATTATTAATCTGATATGATCCAATAAAAAATGATAATAATAACAATTAGCATTATTGTCAGATTTTTTGTGATATGTAAAACAATAAAACAAAGAATATACACAATATATGGCATTTGCTACTCTGCAAATCAGAAGCATTAGATGAGGATATGTGCGGTCAGACACATGTGCACTCACACACAAAACCTCTGAGGACAACAAAATGAACCATTTTCACATAAAAGCTCATTAGCAGAGAAACTGTGGTGTTTTGCGGAAGTGGATGATTGTGGTGGAGTTGAAATGGTCAGGACTGAAGTTATGGGAGCTTTAATGTGCTCCTAGTTAGAGCGGACAGTCACTTGAGACCAGAGCTCTGTCCGTAAAACATCTCTCTCCCGGAGAAACATTACTATGTGTTTACGAAGAGACATCAGGGCGTATAGATGCTGTAAAATGTGAATACATTTAGAGGAATCATCACTTAGAGCCTAGAGCACTTTTTTTTTTTTTTACTGTTTTCTATGGAAGATTGTTTTCTCAATGGGATAAAATAAAAAAGGAAATAAATTTTTTATTTAATTTAATTTTTAAGTAATTTTTTACTTTTTGTCTCTCACACTTCTGACTTTTTTTTCTCAATTTCGAGATATAAAGTCAGAATTGGAAGATATAAACTTGCAATTCTAAGAAAAAAATGTCAGATTTGGGAGATATAAATTCAGAATTGTGGAAAAAAAGTCTGAACTGAGACACAAAAAGTCGCAATTACCTTTTTACATTTTTTTTTTTAACCAAAGGCTTCAAGTGTTTTCCATACATTTTAGTTTTTATGAAATGCATGAGGATTTGGAAACCTGGTTGAACACAATCATTACTTTTGAATTTCACATGTTTTTTTTAAATGTTTTTGAAAGAAGTCTCTGATGCTCACCAAGGCATTTTTTGATGAAAAATACAGTAATAATATGAAATATTACAATTTAACAACTCTTTTCTACTGTAATATATTTTAAAATGTAATCTATTCCTGTGATTCCTGTGCAGCCATTACTCCAGTCTTCAGGATAAAAAAACATAATTATTCCAAACCTTTGGAGGGGAAAAATTTTCAATAATATGCATATGTGCTTTAACAGTTAAAACCAAAATTCATGAAACTAAAAAAAATAGTGAATACACAAGAGTTGTATCAGGTGTGAGGTATGTGATGAGTTTATTCTTTTAGCATAAAGAACTGATCCATAGCAATGTCTCGCATGCAGTTTAACTCACAGACTACAAGCATGATGCATATAAAAGCTAGTGATTTATGTCTTATGCTGTTTTGATATTCGTCTCGTATAAATTCATAATATACCCTAGAATTCATTTTCTCAATACATGTCACATTCACATGGAGCAGTTACACTTACGACTGTGTTATTTGGAGCATATGAGTCTCTGACATGAAACGAAATGTAATGATAACATTCATAACTATAAAAATGTAAACAAATACACACTATCCCATCAGTCTTCAGTCATCGTAAAGACACATGTCAAACAACCTGTTGGCTAACATTGATAACAGAAATATATAGAACTAGAATCATCATTGGTGAAATATGCAGCAAACAAAAGTGGTGCATTTATATATTCCTCAGTGTTATTTATAAAAACCGAATGCATAATACAAATAAAAACGCCCATAGTTCACAATAACATTTTAGCTTCAACATAATCAAAAGGATTATATTTCCCATATAACTTCAGCATAATTTTGTATTTTAGCTTTTATGATGCATATAACCTTTTACTTTAAACCTTTCACATTCCCTATATAGATTATAATCCATAATGTATGCATTATAGAAATTGTATAACAGATTGCATATTCCTACAAAATATTTACACACATGAAGAAGCATTTTTGAGAGAAATCTTTTAAAATGCAAAGATTCGAATGCTGAAAGATGCAGTTTTGGCTTAAGACAGCTACCTGACCAAATCAGAGTTCATATACAAAAATGAATTCACAACCATTTATGAATCCCGCTACGATGCAGAAGTCAAGAAGATGGGAACGGATCTCTAAACGCTTTATTAAAAGAATAGTTCACCCAAAAATGAGAATTCGCTGAAAATTTACTCTCCCTCAAGTCATTCAAGATGTAGAGGAGTTTGTTTCTTCATCAGAACAGATTTGGAGAAATGTAGCATTACATCTATTGCTCACCAGTGGATCTTCTGCAGTGAATGGGTGCCGTCAGAATGAGAGTTCAAACAGCTGATAAAAACATCACAATAATCCACATGACTCCAGTAGGACTCGTACTTTAGCTGGAGCAACAGCTTGAAGCTAACAAGCTTTAATGATGGGTTTGTTTCTTACAAACAGTTTTTCTCTTCACAAGATATTAATTGATGCTGGAGTGGTGTGGATTACTTGTGGATTATTGTGATGTTTTTATCAGCTGTTTGAACTCTCATTCTGACGGCACCCATTCAGATCCATTGGTGAGCAAGTGATGGAATGCTACATTTCTCCAAACCTGATGAAGAAACAAATTAATCTACATCTTGGATAGCATAAGGGTGTGTAGCATAATTTTCAGACAATTTACATTTTTGGGTGAATTATGCAAGTGCAATATCAGTGATGCAGCTACAGAAAAGGCTGAAATCAGACAGGTTTCACAGTTCAGGATGCGACAGGAGTCTTGAGGTTTTAAGGAAAGTGTTTGCTGCAAGCTCTCGAGTAGGGAAGGCACGTGTGCGAATGGCTTTCTAGCGTGTTGAAGAGAGACCTGAGAGGCACTGAGCCATTCTGAAATACTGAGTGGGAAACTTGTATGACTACAGGTGAGCTGTCATGCAACTATAATTACACGTGTATCGACAAACGACTGCAACAGTGGTCGGCAACAGTCAATAAAAGAAAAAAATACATCAACTCTGTCTCAAGTAACATAGGAAAACGCAACCTCGCAACAAATCACGCTCACTTAAAAACAAAAACAAACAAGAGAAACGCAAAATTCTCTCAACAAACACAAACTGTTGAAAAAATGACATTTAAAGAGGAAGTGTGTCATTTCTGCACCTATAAAAGCACCAAACATTCCTGTTCAACTGCAATAACTCATGACGTCTCAATAATAACATCACAAGAACACACAGTCGCATATCCTTCACTAGTGCTTATAGTGAAATATTATTACAATTTAAAATAACCGGTTTCTATTTGAATACATTTTAAAATGTAATGTATTCCCGTGATGCAAAGCTGAATTTTCAGCATCATTACTCCAGTCTTCAGTGTCACATGATCCTTCAGAAATCATTCTGATATGCTGATTTGACGCCATTTCTTAGTAAAATTTCTTATTGTTAATGTAGAAAACAGTTGTGCTGCTTCATATTTTTGTTGAAACATGATACATTATAAATCTCTTCACTGTCTCTTTTGATCAATTTAACAGCGTTCTTGCTGAATTATGATCTTAAATATATAATCTATATTATATATGCTTTAATTACACACTCTATTTTTGTATATTTTGCCATTAAGGTCTGGTGCCACTAGTGGCACAAGAATCACACACTTCAACTCTAAATGCAACACACTGGATGTACCTCCGACTCACAAAGAAAACACATCAGATCACAACACTTAAAAAAAAAAACGACAACATTTGGTCCATCGCCATTTTCGCCAGCGAGTGAAACTGGTTAGGCGTAGCAGCTTCACTGCCTAACTCATGTCAATCACAGCTCCAGAATAGGCACAAAGTTCAAGTATGCTCAGGCAGTATGGCATAGACATCCACATCAAACAGACAAGGTCACCTGACCCTGACAAATAACTTGAAGTAAAAGTTGTAAACAATTGTTTGTAATGCTACTCTAAACGCCGTTACCTTTGTCTTCCACTTCCTTCTCATGTTTGTCCTTCTTGTATTTGTTTGTGGCGTTCTGCGTCAGGCTATCATACGACAGCGGAGAGGACGTGGCGGGCGTTGCATCAGAGTTTTCCAAAGCGCTGTCATCATCGCACTTTTCATTGTCAACAGACTCTTTACTCGGGACCTTCCCGTTTTGCTGCCTGGTCTCTCTGTACACATTATGGACCTTCTTCATACTATGTCGGACCATGTGGTTCCTATAGGCTCTCTGGATGATTGCAGCAGACATATCTTCATGCTTCCTGCGCAGGGTTGTGGTGATGGGCTCATAAGAGGACTTTGAGGGGTTGGAGGCCATGAATCGGTCTTCCATTTGTCTGTGAAGGATGTCCATCTCGCCGCCTTCCCCGAGAACCCGTTTGGTGAATTCGAACAAGATATCCAGACAGTGGATGCGTTCGCCGCTCACCATCGGCAGATCCATGGAGATCAGCTGCAGTCGGTTGGGCTTGGGGATTCGCAGAGGCGGATCCAGAGAATTGGCGAAGTCTGACAACTTGTCGTAATCCATGAACTGAGTGGCTTTCGGGTCGAACTTCTCCCAAACCTCGTAAAACCTATTGAAGTCATCTTCGCTCAAAGGCTCGGCGCTCTCCTCGGTGGCCACGCTGAAGTTCTCCAGGATGACGGCGATGTACATGTTCACCACGATCAGGAAGCATATGATGACGTAGCTGACGAAGAAGAAAATCCCGATGGGCGGGTTCCCGCAGTCGCCTTTAACCTGGCTGCCAGGGAAGGTTTTATTCGGGTTGCATTCGGATTCATTGGTATTTAACATGGGCGCCAAAAGGCCGTCCCAGCCTGCCGAGGTGGTGATCTGAAACAAACACAACATGCTGTTGCCAAACGTCTCGAAGTTGAACATGTCGTCGATGCCGCCCGATTTTTTGACGTAGGCGAAGTTGGACATGCCGAAGATGGCGTAGATGAACATGACAAGGAAGAGAAGAAGTCCGATGTTGAAAAGGGCAGGAAGTGACATCATCAACGCAAACAGAAGGGTCCGTATTCCCTTGGCGCCTCGGATAAGACGTAGCACGCGGCCGATCCGGGCGAGGCGAATGACGCGAAACAAGGTGGGTGAGAAAAAGTACTTCTTAATGACTTGTGCCAGGAACATGCCTGCAACGACAAGAGGTAAACGAATGTTGAAACAGCACTGTCTATATTCAGGAGGACATAGTGATTTTTTGCAAGCAAAATTACTGATTTTGTGATGTTAATTTCCCAAATTTTGCTGAAAATTAGTGATTTTTAAAAATATAATTAGGTGACAACATTTTTAAAAATGTAAAAATAGGCTTGTTTATTTTTGTGTCCTTCTCAATTCTGACACACTTTTAAACAAGATATTTTCAAGTTATTTTTGTCATTAAAAATACGATTTAATAATGTGCTGTGACAAGCGCTATATAAATTAATTTGACAGTAGTCGTATGTCCAAAAAAAAAAATGCTGAAGGCTTGTTTATTTTGTGTTTTACCAAACTACAACATAACTTTTAAACAAAATTGAATATGAGTAAGTGCATAGACGGCAGCAGGTTTATTAGGCTGCTGTCACTTTAAGACCTAGGACCAGATTTACTAAACAGGGCAAATTAGCACAAGAGCGCAATTCCAAAACAGCGCAGATGGGCGTGGAAATAAGCAGAGACGATGCTCATCAGGTGCGGGTGATATACTTACGACACAGCCACAAAAAAGTTTAAGACATGCTTTTTTGAGCGTTAAATAATGGCGCAAATACCAGTAATTTGACGAGCGCAAACATTAGTAAACCACGTTGCATGATTCATTTTAATACTCTCCTCCCATAAATTTTGCGTCTGAAAGGGAAACTCCTACAAATACATATTCAGTAGGGTCAGGCGCAAAAATAACTGTGTCCACACCTTTTCAGTGCTAATTCTTCACTGCGCGTCTTTAGTAAATCCTTACAGTACTATTTTAACGCCAAAAGACGGTTTGCGCTGGCGCAAACTGTTAGTAAATCTGGCCCCTAATGCACAGATCTAATATACTGACGCACACTGAATTTTCTCCCAACTATTTATGTTCACAAAACATAACAGATAACATGTGTGCTCATGGGTGTTTCCGGTTATTGCGCATAATTCTTTTTTACATCAAGCACACACCTCACTTTATTTTATCATTCATTCACGCTTCTTTATCACACTAATGTGTCAATAACTAAGTAGTACTGCACTTTTTGTGATTATTTTGCAGTTAAATGTTTGCTGGTTTGCAGAAAAGAAGATATTTTATTGATTTTGCATTGCATTAGTTGATCACGCAACTGCGAAAAAATGGAGGGAGTGATAAAACAATTGCTTAGTAAAGGGTCAATTCCTCATCATACAGCAGATCTTACCAGCTATAGACAGGATGACCACGATAAAGTCGAATACATTCCAGCCGACGGTGAAGAAGTACTGCCGTAGCGCAGCCATCTTTAGCACACATTCGCTGGTGAAGAGCACAATGAAACCAACATTGATCCAGTGCAGCACTTTGTCCATTTCCTTGGATTGATCTTCCGTCTCCACCATCATAGTGACCATATTGAGCCAGATAAGGACCATAATGAAAATGTCAAAGGCCTGGTTGGTTACGAGGTCAAAGATGAATCCTTGAATCTTGTTCTGAAATAAATGAGAATTTATACATGAAAAGATGAACATCAAGTCATTCCAACCCCTTTTTGTTTTATACCTTCTGTGAAGCAGAATGTTTGCACTTCTCTATTCCATATAACAAAAGCTGTGGTGATTTATACTAGGAAATCTTAACAGTAGTCTATGGGCTCTATCATACACCCGGCGCAAGGCGCGGCGCGGCGCATGTGTTTTTTGCTAGTTTCAGCCCGACGCAGTTCTCATTTTCCCGTCCTGCGCCGCCGCATTGTTTAAATAGCAAATGCATTTGCGGCCATTTGTGCGCCCATGGGCGTGCTGGTCTAATACTGAAGAAACAAAGTCACCTACATCTTGGATGCCCTGGGGGTAAGCAGATAAACATCAAATTTTCATTTTTGGGTGAACTATCCCTTTAAGAGAATAGGGACAACCCGTTTAGACCATGCGCCGGGCGCGCCGACTGTTTTCCCGTCGTTAAACTAGCAAAAGTGGATTCGGACACGCCCTGAGTGCACCTGCGCCGTCTACTTTAGACCATGCGCTTAGATCGTTAAAATAGGGCCCTATACATATAGAAAAATCACCATAAACTTTAGGTTTACGGAAAAAGAACAGCTTAGACATTCTGCCTCATTTTGCATTTCATAGAAAAAAGAAAAGTTCTGGCATGACATGATGACAAGAACGTAAGCTGTTTTTCAAAGAAATGCTTACTTTTGGCCTTGGAATGGGTTTTTGAGGTTTCTTTGAGCCGAGCTTCTTCATAGCGTTGTAGTATTTCTTCTGCTCTTCTGTCATGAAAATATCCTGACCCCCAAAGTAAAGACAGAAAAGACAGAAAGATCATTTTGGGACTAAAACGGCCTCAATTTTATCATCCAAAATATGTACTTTGTAAAGCCATCTTTGTAAAGCATCCATTGAGTACACACACTTATTTTATATATATATGTGCTGTCAATCGATTTAAGGAAAATAACTAATTAATCACACATTTTTCTGAAATTAATCGCGATTAATCCCACTAACATTAAAGTTTTTAAATATACTTTTATATTGCAATCATTTTACATTCAATCTTCAAATTAATGTACAAACAACATAAAGACAGTATATATTTTTTTATATTTGTTTAATGGCATCTTTTTTATGACTGAAGGCCAGTATCAATAATACAAATACTGATTTCTCTATAAAATTGCCCCCCCCCAATATTTAACCATTGACTATAGCCATTCAACATTCCAGTATAATTGAGAGCTATCAATTATAATATCAATAACTTCTAATTTAAGTGAACTTAAAACAATCTTCACATAAACCCATTATAATAAATGTCATATTTACCTGTGCCTTTCAGCAGAAATATACAGAAATTGAAATTGAATACTAAAACACTAGCAAGTAAAATACTGCAACATGACAATACAAAAAAACAATAAAATAAGAAATGGACTTCAACTGTCAGCGCTCCTCCCGCTTTATAGAGAGCGCCTGGGATTTTTAATCCTGGTTCACGCGCCTGAATCCATGCAGCGATTTAGAGAAAGTCAGCGCGCGCTATTTCATAGTGACAGTATGAAATTAATACACGTTTTTGCTCAAAACTCACTCTATTGTGACCTAATGCATATTGTAAATAAACTGATGCATCCATTCAACATTACAGTATAATTGAGAGCTATCAATTTTAACATTTATTAGACTTTAAAAAATAACTTCTAATTTAAGTGAACTTAAAACAATCTTCACATAAACCCATTATAATAAATGTCATATTTACCTGTGCCTTTCAGCAGAAATATACAGAAATTGAAATTGAATACTAAAACACTAGCAAGTAAAATACTGCAACATGACAATACAAAAAAACAATAAAATAAGAAATGGACTTCAACTGTCAGCGCTCCTCCCGCTTTATAGAGAGCGCCTGGGATTTTTAATCCTGGTTCACGCGCCTGAATCCATGCAGCGATTTAGAGAAAGTCAGCGCGCGCTATTTCATAGTGACAGTATGAAATTAATACACGTTTTTGCTCAAAACTCACTCTATTGTGACCTAATGCATATTGTAAATAAACTGATGCATAAATGTATTATGAGACAGAACGCAGAAGTTTACCGTCACCATAATGCGGGAATTATGATCACGCAATATTGACTGATGGTTTCTGCGAGTCATTAAGAAATGATGGTTCTATTCTATTTTAAGAAATATGAGGTAAAAGTGTGAATACATAGCCTAATGTGCGCACTTTTGGAGTAAAGTTTGTATGTTGTGTAGCAAAGCACTGATCAAAAATATGGAAGCAAATGCGATTGAATATGTAGAATATGTAGAATATGGGTGCGATTTGAAAAAAAAAAAAAACACATACATATATATATATATATATTTCTGAGTCAGAATAATTTCAAATGCCTTTTTTTTTTTTTTGCAGGAAACTAGCATTAAAAAAAACCCATCCAAAATCAGAAGCAGATGGCTTTGTTGTCAAGCTTATAGTATATAGATACTTATCTTTTTCTTCTGCTGATTGAAGTTGTCAATGATGACGCCAATGAAGAGATTTAATGTGAAAAAAGCTCCAAGGATGATGAAGATGACAAAATAGAGGTACATATACAGATTCACCTCATACTCTGGTTGATCATGTACCTGCAGAGATGGAGATGAAGGGCAGCATGCACCAGTAAGATTTGATTATAAGAATGGTGTATCATAATTTTGAATTGAATATTATTGAAGCAGCTGTAAAATGACAATCAAAAAAAGACTTACATTGCGAGAGTCTACCGCTGCATGCATAATGGGCATCCACCCTTTAAAAGTGGCCTTGACAAAATGAAGAAAACTTGACATTTTACTTTTTGATTTTAGGACCATTAATATTATTGCACTGTGAAATTCTTTTGCATGGGAAATAATATTTTGTTTTAAAATATTAGACATCATTTATTTATACTGTAAAAGCATTTAAAGGGGTCATGTGATGCGATTTCAAGTGACCCCTTTAAATATCATTGTACGATCTGATGTACTGTCTTACATTTAATTTTAAATTCATAATGTCAATAATAATATAAATCATATTTTATTATTATTAATAATAAATACTACTACTACTAATATTAATGGAGATTACTAAAGGAAAACAGACAGAGAGATTTTCCAATGATGTTAAAAATCTCTTCTTATGATGAAACATTATACATTTTCTATGTTCAAGGTTTAAAAAATAATAATCAAATCAAATCAAAATCAAAAACAAATCTCTCTCATATTTACTGACCATCAAATGCTTAGGACAACCTTACCACTTGTAGCAGGGCCAGGTATCCATTTCCTACATTGTCAAAGTTAATCTTCACATTTCTCCAGACGAGTTCATTGGGGCTTTTGAGACAATCCGTTTCATTACCGATATCTGCGGTAGACATGCGCTTTCCCGAGGTTTGGTTTACACATTCGTAAAACTTTCCGGCGAAGTAGTTGACGCCCACAATGCTAAAAATGAGCCAGAAGATGAGGCAGACCAGCAGGACGTTCATGATGGAGGGGATGGCGCCCAGAAGAGCATTCACAACCACCTGCATCAACAGAAACATCACAAACTCACAAAGTGTCATGAATATTGTGCAATCATCACGGAAGCACTTTGTTTTACAGCTCATTCAATGATTCATTTGCCGCAACTCAAAAATGAACAGTAAAAATAGCTTCTTCTATTGGTGTTATTTTGTTCAAATAGAATTTTTCTCATGTTTATCTAGTGTGGCAAACAATGTGGAAAACATGCCTTGAATATTTTCGATTAGTCTTTTATTGTATTTTACATTCAACATTTTGAATCTTCTTAAATATAATGGCTGATTGGTTGAAATGATTATTCATTTGAGTGAAATAAAAGCAGCACGCTGTTTGGTCATTTCAGGGTAAAAACATCAATATTGATATCACGTATCTCTTTCACATAACTTTTTTTTCCATATCACCCAGCTCTATTATAGGCCTGATATATGGAATTACTTTTGTGTCTTTATTATTCAGTCAAACATTCTGTGTTTGAGAGTAAAACTAATTATTTTGTAATTAAAAAATAAAAGATTGC
>NW_015658752.1:935218-939064 GCF_001515625.1 Sinocyclocheilus rhinocerous | reverse complement strand
AGAGAAAAAACTTCGATAAGTAAAAATTTCAACTTTTTTAAAAAAAAAAAAAAAAAAATAAAAAAAAAAAAAAAAAAAAAAAGTCTTCTTAAGGCTCAAAAATAAAGAAATTGATAACAAAATTATTTGCAGTGCGTATAAATCTTTGAAAATCTTTATTTTTCTTTGTGCACTTTAAACACTTTTCATTGCGAAACCACAAATGTGACTCTCTTCACTCGCAGGCAAAACTTTTCAACTCGCAAACAAAAAAGACGGCAGAAAAGTATGGAAGCCCGTTTCCGCCACTGAATAAAAAATAAAATATAACTCGCAATTGTGAGTTTATATAGCTCGCAATTGTGACTTTATATCTCACAATTCTGACTTTATATAGCTCGCAATTGTGAGTTTATATCTCACAATTCTGACTTTATATAGCTCGCAATTGTGACTTTATATCTCACAATTCTGACTTTATATAGCTCGCAATTGTGAGTTTATATCTCACAATTCTGACTTTATATAGCTCGCAATTGTGACTTTATATCTCACAATTCTGACTTTATATAGCTCGCAATTGTGACTTTATATCTCACAATTCTGACTTTATATAGCTCGCAATTGTGACTTTATATCTCACAATTCTGACTTTATATAGCTCGCAATTGTGACTTTATATCTCACAATTCTGACTTTATATAGCTCGCAATTGTGAGTTTATATCTCACAATTCTGTGAAAAAAAGTCAGAATTGAGAGATAAAAAGTCGCAATTACCTTTTTTTTAAAAAAAATTTTCAGTGGTGGAAACGGGCTTCCATAGAAAAGAGAGTCACATTTGTGGTTTCGCAATGAAAAGTGTTTAAAGTGCACAAAGAAAAATAAAAGATTTTCAAAGATTTATACGCACTGCAAATAATATTTGAGCCTTAAGAAGACTTTTTTTTTGCAATCTTTTATTTTTTAATTACAAAATAATTAGTTTTACTCTCAGACACAGAATGTTTGATTGAATAATAAAGACACAAAAATAATTCCATACTGATACACCAGTAAAACTAAGTGCATCTGTTTTTTATTCTGTTGACTTTTGGTAAAGAGAGGAAAACACATATATATGGGGTGCTGTGTGTACATTAATGAGGAAAAAAAATTAACTTAAATGATTTTAGCAAATGGCTGCAATATAACAAAGAGTGAAAAATTTTAGGGGGTCTGAATACTTTCCGTACCCACTGTATATATATATATATATATATATTATATATTTCTAATTTATATTTTAATATATTATTTTAAATAATTTATATAGATTTATATATAAATAAATTAAATTGTCTACTACTTCAATTCATATTCAGGAAATGCTATTTAAATGCCTCTCAGTTCAGTTCTGAATGACGCACAACATTGACAACCTTGGCATGAAAAAGCATGCCCTTTAGGAAGTACGGTGAAGCCACAGTATTAACGTTTACTGTAAATGAACAAACACAAAAATAAATGAAAGCGCATGTTAAAGGCACTCAGCAGCACTGGCACATCCGGATGCAGACACTGTCAATACAGACAGAGGAGAGATCAGTGATTGCCACGTGAGGGGAGGAAGTCATCGCAACATCACATTCGTGTGGAGAACGTACGCAAGCGTTTGGTCAATAACAGTACTAATATCGACCCCCACCCCTGAGCTTATTACATAAAGCAGCACGTCAATGCTCCCTACCATCGCTTGCAATTCACAGCACAGCTTGTAATTGTTTAGCAAAACACCACAGATGATGACCAGACAGGATTATGTCACAGTTGAATTTCAATGGTCTCAAGCACCCTGCAGCCAATAAGTAGTTTTTGTTCATTGTCTTTTAGGACGAGTTCATGTTAATCAATTTTACTCCATTTCTAAAAACATTTTTAGAGAAAATCATACACAAATCCAGGCACACATTTCTCTCTACGCTCTTCAAGTCAACATGAAATCAATTTGAACCCCACAGAATGTTTGATTGAATAATAAAGACACAAAAATAATTCCATACTGATACACCAGTAAAACTAAGTGCATCTGTTTTTTATTCTGTTGACTTTTGGTAAAGAGAGGAAAACACATGAGTGTAATGAGAATCTGCCCAGTGCGTAATGGTTAGCAGTAACAATGGCAGGAGGACGCATCGCTTCCGGCAATGACAATAACGATCGAGGGGAGAAGCTGGGAAAAAAGAAAGAGGAATGGAGAGGGAAAGTTATTGGTGCACATCGATCTGTGCACTCACTAGTTTTGTCTGTTTTGCAGTTTGGATGATTGTGCAAAGTTCAGAATTGAAAGATCAGCTGAATTTGAAATGTGACCACACTATGTTGATTTGGAGCAATTTAAAGAAATTAGGCTGCAAATATATAAAATATAAATTATAAAACATATACAGTATAACATATATCAAATTTTAAATACATAATCTCTCTCTATAAAAATTAATTTTACCTGATAAAATGAGCATTTGTGATGATAAATAAATACTAAAATGATAATTATGTAATTTATTATATACAGTGGGTACGGAAAGTATTCAGACCCCCTTAAATTTTTCACTCTTTGTTATATTGCAGCCATTTGCTAAAATCATTTAAGTTAATTTTTTTTCCTCATTAATGTACACACAGCACCCCATAGAGAGAGAGAGAGAGACTAGAAATAATTTAGAATGATTTAGAAATAATACATTAATATGATAAATAATAATAAATTAATATAACATTAATTAAATTAATATAATTAATTAAGTATATTTTGTTATGAATTTAGCATCCTGTGAGCTTGATTTGGACTATGCATATCTATGGACTACAAAATATCTAAACATTTATGCATTTTTGCCTGTTTCTTTTGTAAAATGATATTTCTTCACTAACTTCTGTGTTTTGGCTTGATTATAGTAACGCCAACCACTCGTTTGTGCCGTACCACTACTACGAGCCGTCGCGTCTGGATGAGTGCCGCATGTACCGCACTCACGAACACGCCAAGAGGGGCGGCCATCGCTTCATCACAGAGAAGCTCATTTACAGCCGCTGGGCGTCTCCGGGGAAACTACGCTTTGTTTACCCACCCTGGTCACAGCAGGAACATCAGCAAGACTAGTTTCAACCAGGTCTGACCCTGTGTGAAGTTGTAGGTTGTATGTCAGTTTATGAAAAACCACTGCGGTGCTTTTACTGTGTACCTTCAGCTGTCAGTTTGGCGTTTGAATCATGCTGCTTTGCATTTGTGTGTTCGGTACAGTTTTATTCCTTCAGTCTTAAGGGGTCATATGATGCGATTTCAATTTTTCCTTTCTCTTTGGAGTGTTACAAGCTCTTGGTGCATGAAGAAGATCTGTAAAGTTGCAAAGATTAAAGTCTCAAATCCAAAGAGATATTCTTTATAAAAGTTAAGAGTCAGCCACGCCTCCTAAAACGGCTCATTCTAACACGGCCCCACATATCTACGTCACGATGTGGGAAGATTTGCATAACGCCGCCCAAATGTTCACGCAAAGAAAGAAGGCGTAACTTTTATTCTCGCTTTAGTATTGTTGCCACCGCCGCCATGTTGTGGAGTCGCTGTGTGTTTCGTTGTTTCGAAACTACCTTGTTTGGCCTTCCAAAAGAGGACATGACTAGAAATCAGTGGTTAAGTTGTATTTAAAACACTGTTCCAGAACACTTCAACCCAAATATTCAGATGTGTGCTGTGCATTTTATGGAGGATGGATGAGGACTGTTTCCTGAACCAGTAGCCTACAATGCGTCTGTGGCACAAAGGCTGTATCTATAAAGTTGGGCAGTTCCAACTTTGCAAGGACAGTCTGGCACTTCTGACTCACAG
>NW_015658752.1:902534-935074 GCF_001515625.1 Sinocyclocheilus rhinocerous | reverse complement strand
AATCTAACTGAATCGTTTGAAACGGTTCGCGTCTCCAGTACGCACTAATCCACAACTTACTCAAGTTATTCGGTTTATAAACGTGCCTGACACTCCCTCTGACGCGAAATAAACCAATATCATGAGTTATTCAGTTACTCCTAACAGTACATCGACTGAACTGCTAAAAGAGAAGAGCTTTGTAAAAATCTATGCGTTTCAGAAAGGCGGGGCATAGACAAGAAACAATAATTTACAGTATGTGGAAAATAATGTGTTTTTTGAACACATTGCATTACACCAAATACATAAAATAATGTTCTTTTTAGCAGCATCATATGACCCCTTTAATGCATGTTTACGACCTTATTGTGAATGATTACGTGCACATTATACAAAAGCAGCGTTTAGTTTTTGTCAGCTAAACCACTTTGATCTGAAGTATACCTGAGATTTTAGGTTAATTTTTCAAAACAGTCACATGACATGCAGGTTAAACATCAAATATTTTCATTTTAAGGGGATAGTTCACCAAAAAAGGAAACTTCTGTCATTTACTTAATTTCTTTCTTCTGTTGAACAGAAACGAAGATATTTTGAAGAATGGTGGTATCCAAAGAGTTAGCCATTGATTTCCATAGTACTTTCCATTACACCTTACTTTCCACTTACTTTCCATAGTTTCCATACTATGGAAGTCAATGGGGACCGGCAACTGTTTGGTCACCAACATTCTTCAAAATATCTTCTTTTACAACTTCATACACGGTTTGAACAACTTAAGGGTGAGTAAATGATGACCCTTTAATTATTTACTTTTTTTATATACATAATTTTTAGATTTAATTAATTATTAGCTATTTATCAACTCTCAAAGTTTGGGCAACCCTGTACTAAATAATGATGTTTGAAATCTTTCATCGAAATGTATAACTTGCTCCGTTTCTTTTCAGATTACATCAAATCCTCAACTATGTGACTACACGTGACTCTATTTTGGTATTTAACACCTACTTTTTATGATACAATCAATTTCTGATAGATACATTCAAGCCCCACAATGTATTTATGTCCTATATGTCAGTTTCATGTTGACTTCAATAAGCTGATCTGCTCAGAGGACTTCATTCACATGTCCAGCGAGAAAGAAACACAAAACTACTGAAAGGGGCTTTTCATACTGCAATAAACCTTGGGTTAACATCTTCTTAATTCTTTATTAAGCTTTAAAGTTTTATACAATTTTATATATAAAAATTTCATTCTGCTTTTACCAAACT
Source organism: Sinocyclocheilus rhinocerous (assembly GCF_001515625.1). Taxonomy (NCBI): domain Eukaryota; kingdom Metazoa; phylum Chordata; class Actinopteri; order Cypriniformes; family Cyprinidae; genus Sinocyclocheilus; species Sinocyclocheilus rhinocerous. Next base: position 933,815 of record NW_015658752.1, on the reverse strand, counting down.
TTCATCAAAGTACAATATTTAAAGGAGAATTGGCAACCTAAACTACAGAGAGCAACAGACAACCAGTAATGAATCAATCAGTGCTAGGCTCAGTAAATATGCATGCACTTCTCTTAAAGTTGTGCGTTTTTTGTCTTTTACTCTTCAGAAGACTTAAGCATGGCAACATCTTTTCAAAGATAAAACAGACGTTTTTAAAATAGACTGCATACTTGCTGCATGCTGTATTTACCCGATTTTAATTTTATAAATATAAAAAAATTAGGGCTGTGATGAAAATATTGATCTCTCGATTTTAATGGATTCTTATTTTGATGAACCAAAATCGATTCTTAAATCCCAGAAATCGGTCTGTTTTCAGATGATGCATGAACAAAAAAAGCCATTCAATGTTTATAGATCTTTAGTCAGTTGGAAAAATGAACATTATGCTAATCATACACACTATATTAGCCTATATATTCTTTTTTTTTTTTTTACCTGTTTTTTCATATTTAATGTATGCTTGAATAAATCTATTATGAAAACAAGTTATGACATCCACTGTTTAAAGTGCTACAAACTGGAGTAGAAACATAATTTTCTCATTAAAAACGTATTATCGGCCTATAATACATTTTCATTTTTTTTTTAAAACAGCCTTATGTGCAATTTAAATGTTTGTTTACAAATCACTTTAATATTACAGTAAAGTTATATATTATTATAGTAATGCAAATGTTTTCCTTGAGACATATACTGTACGTGATTGCCTAAAGTCATTATCAAATCGAACTGAATCAAAATTGAAATGGAGTCAAATCACAATCAAAATAAAACTGAACAGTAAAATCGTTCTCTCTAATAGAAATCACAATGTTAACCCAGAGTTTACAATGGTAGTGTGAAATCTCAAAACCTGACCACCCAGGATTAAATACTAACCAAGATAACCCCGGATTAAGCCAGAAACACACTGGACTGACATTTTCAAGTGTGAAAAGGCCAAAAGAACACCAAAGGCAACTAAAAGGGTACATTTTCAATGAATTCAGGTCTGCTTCCTAGTCAGTCAGCCTTTCATTGATTGAATAAAGTCTTCAATAAATAAATAATTTATATGATTTTAAGAATGATAAATTTATATATATGTAAATGAATTAAATAGTCCACATTAAGAGATTTTACCCTCATTCCCTCAAAGCGTGAGAGAGCTCGGAGCGGTCGGAAGGCTCTCAGGGTTCGGAGAGATTTGATGGCGCCCAAATCTGAATAACACAGGGCGTTGGCCACCAGGCTGATCAGAGAGACCTACACACATCAACAGAGCTCATTAGGAGAAAAGCATTCACGATACCCACATGCATAACACACACGAAAGCCATCATTTCCAATCAATCATTCTCAGTTCACTGATGCGCTCTTGATAATGGTGCTTTTATAAGTTGATGTGCATCTGCTGCCTGTGTTGTTTTAGCACCCAGTTCACTAATCAAGGACTCATGCAAATCACGCTGCAAACTTGCAGACAAAATGCAACCTGCATGGCAGGGCACCAGCCAAATAGTACTGTGTCATTCTACTGCCAAGAATTATAAGTGAAGGAATTATTTTTATAAAACGGATAGTTCCGGTCCTTGATTCTGATTGGTTGAGCCGCGTTCTAAGCTGTTGTAAATTACTCTACAAACATACACCTTTGTTTACTTCTGTGTGTTGCTCAGCAACCACTTTGTTGGAACCACAACTGTTTCTGAGGAACTACATTGTTTGGCGGAAGAATACTGTTTTTATTAATATCATTACACTTTATTTGCTCTGTTTTATTCTTTGAAGCCTTACTACGTATATGGAATAACCGTTTTATAAAACTATCTGCTTCGCGTCGTGCCTAACAACGCCCCTTAGCTGTTATAAATTCACTGTAAACCACGGCTTCTTGGGGCTTATTGCTTTCATTTATTATTTTTGTATAATAAAAATAATAAATATAACTTAAAAAAAAAAAAACATTAAAACTTATTTTATTTCAGCTACTGTAGTTGTCAAGGCAAAATTTCTCATTTTTACCTGATGTACTAAAATAAAAAGCAATAAAAAATATTGTATATATTAATAAAACTTCAATGAAAACTAAAAAGAAAACATAAAAAGTTCATCAAAATAGTAATGAAATCTATAATAGTATCTAATCCCTATTATGACGAATAGCATCCTGTCAGTCACACAGATTGGAAATGACATACGTGTAAATGAATGACGGCATCATTTTCAGTTTTTGGATTTACATACACCTTGCAGAATCAGCAAAATGTTAGTAATTAAAAAAATATATATATTTCAGCACCCTGGCTCTTAATGCATCATGCTTCTTTCTTGACCATCAGTGAATGTTTGCATTATTTGTATGAGTCCCTCAATTAAAGTAAAACATCATATAGACACTGCTAGAAAGGGTTCAAATATGCTGAAGATCCTGGAAAACCAAGGATGGAGGATTTTTCTGAAGAACAGTGGTCAATGTACCTGCTCATAAGAAACAAGTGACAACTATCGCAAATCATACAAGAAGTATCAAGCATATAGGAATTTTTGAATGGAGTAATTTTTATAAATTCATCTGTTATTTTTTCGTGTGGACTATATGTAAACATCTGTATGTGAAATAGTTTTTTCAGGACAACAACACGTTTCATGACCCCTCTTATTTCAGTAAAAATGACCATTTTGCAGATTCTACAAGGTGTATGTAAACTTACGACCACAACTGTAACTGTAATCTTGTGCAGCACATATTATATTTCATCAAAAGTTGAACCTACATCAACAATAATAAAATCCAGCCAGCACCAGAGATTGGTGAAGTATTTGACAAAACCATACGCGACCCATTTCAGCAGCATCTCGAGAATGAAGATGTAGGTGAAAACTTTATCAGCAAATTCCAGTATGGTCTTTATGGTTTTCCTTGAGTCAAGGTAAATGTCCTCAAGTGCCTGAAAAATGTTTAAGATGTGAAGATATAAAGGATTAGAATTAAACCAGCATGGATTGCAACAAGTTGAGTGAAAAAATCCATCCAAGAAAAATACTGATTTTAAATGCCCATCAAATTGAAAACAGGTAATAAAAACAAACAATATTTGTGTGTGCCATGTATTATTCTGTCTAGAGTATTGTGTCATTAGCTTAGCAACATGTTCACGTCAAACTCTATTGAAAGTGAGTCAAGGCTTCACCCTGTGACACACTGACAAACAAAACAACACATGCACTTCCCTCACCAGAGCGCCACTGCTAAGCAGAATCATGAAGACGATGAAGGTCTCAAACCAGCTGTGCTCCACTATGTTATAGCACGTCTGTCTCAGCAGCCACCATTTCTTCCACATGCCCTTTTCAGCATCCACCTGGCAGCACGGGAACTTTTGGACACACCCTGAAAAACAAAGTATAGATTTGGAGAAATGAACAAATAAGTTGGTGGATAAGTATAATAATGAGTTTGATGTAAAAGGCCAACAAGGGATGGACTTTTTCACATTATTATGGATTATTATTTTGTTCAACATAAAGCAACGGTTTGAAGTTAAAACGTCTACAAACACGCAGCTTTTAACTTCACAAGACATTCATTGATGGACTGGAGTGGTGAGGATTTCTTCAGCTATCAGCTGTTTGGACTCTCATTCTGACGGCACCCATTCACTGCAGAGCATCCATTGGTGAGCAAGTAACGCTACATTTCTCTAAATCTGTTCTGATGCAGAAACAAATTCATCTATATCTTGGAGGGCCTGAGGGTTAGTACATTTTCAGCAAATTGTTTGTCAATTTTTGGTAAACTATTCTCTTAACTTTTCATTTTTCCAAATACTTTTAACTAACTAGTCTGAAGGCGGCTTTTAGTGGGTGTGCAAAGTCAGTTCCCTTAGGTTTACATTTACATTTACTAATTTGGAAAGGAAAAGGAAAGGAAGTGACATGTGGCCAAGTATGGTGTCCCATACTCGGAATTTGTGCTCTGCATATCACCCATCCAAGTGCACACACACAGCAGTGAACACACACACAAAAATGTTTAAGATGTGAAGATATAAAGGATTAGAATTAAACCAGCATGGATTGCAACAAGTTGAGTGAAAAAATCCATCCAAGAAAAATACTGATTTTAAATGCCCATCAAATTGAAAACAGGTAATAAAAACAAACAATATTTGTGTGTGCCATGTATTATTCTGTCTAGAGTATTGTGTCATTAGCTTAGCAACATGTTCACGTCAAACTCTATTGAAAGTGAGTCAAGGCTTCACCCTGTGACACACTGACAAACAAAACAACACATGCACTTCCCTCACCAGAGCGCCACTGCTAAGCAGAATCATGAAGACGATGAAGGTCTCAAACCAGCTGTGCTCCACTATGTTATAGCACGTCTGTCTCAGCAGCCACCATTTCTTCCACATGCCCTTTTCAGCATCCACCTGGCAGCACGGGAACTTTTGGACACACCCTGAAAAACAAAGTATAGATTTGGAGAAATGAACAAATAAGTTGGTGGATAAGTATAATAATGAGTTTGATGTAAAAGGCCAACAAGGGATGGACTTTTTCACATTATTATGGATTATTATTTTGTTCAACATAAAGCAACGGTTTGAAGTTAAAACGTCTACAAACACGCAGCTTTTAACTTCACAAGACATTCATTGATGGACTGGAGTGGTGAGGATTTCTTCAGCTATCAGCTGTTTGGACTCTCATTCTGACGGCACCCATTCACTGCAGAGCATCCATTGGTGAGCAAGTAACGCTACATTTCTCTAAATCTGTTCTGATGCAGAAACAAATTCATCTATATCTTGGAGGGCCTGAGGGTTAGTACATTTTCAGCAAATTGTTTGTCAATTTTTGGTAAACTATTCTCTTAACTTTTCATTTTTCCAAATACTTTTAACTAACTAGTCTGAAGGCGGCTTTTAGTGGGTGTGCAAAGTCAGTTCCCTTAGGTTTACATTTACATTTACTAATTTGGAAAGGAAAAGGAAAGGAAGTGACATGTGGCCAAGTATGGTGTCCCATACTCGGAATTTGTGCTCTGCATATCACCCATCCAAGTGCACACACACAGCAGTGAACACACACACACCGTGAACACACACCCGGGGCAGTGGGCAGCCATTTTTGCTGTGGCTCCCGGGGAGCAGTTGGGGGTTTGGCCATGAGTCACAACTGCCCTTTTAATACAAGGAACATCACAAGCAAGGTTGTTTATCACATTAACTATGAACATGCTATACTAGAGTTTTACAATCACAAAGTGGTGCCATACATTTTATCTTCATTTTCAGCTTAAGAACTGTTGTTTAAAGGGTTAGTTCACCCAAAAATTAAAATTAGCCCATAAATTACTCACCCTCAAGTAGGGATGGAACGATTACCGGTTTCACGCCTAGGTGTATATGACTTTCTTCTTTCAGACGAATCCAGTCGGAGTTATATTAAAAATTGTCTTTGATCTTCCAAGCTGTTTAATGGCAGTCAGCGGGTGTTGCAGTGCATCAATCCAAAAGAAGTTAAATAAAAAGCGCCCATTAAGAGGAGACTGGTTTTCCTTTGCTAAAGTAAGGAAACTTTGGTTTTCACGAGACTCACCAGCGCATGCATAACGCTGAACTCATACGTCATGCGCCCGGAGCTACTTCTGTGTACAACTGTTGGCGCAAGCTACATTAAAGTGATTATTACGTTTTGACTATGGATATTTTTCTTACAAATACACATCAATTCGCTACAGGAGGCCTTTGTTCACCCCCCGACAGATCTTCTTTATGCACCAAGAGCTTGTAACACTCCAAAGAGAAAGGAAAAAATGAAATCGCATCATATGACCCCTTTAATATAACTCCAACTGGATTAATCTGAAAGAAGAAAGTCATATACACCTAGGATGCCTTAAGGGTGAGTAATTTATGGGCTAATTTTCATTTTTGGGTGAACTAACCCTTTAATGTTCCTGTTGTGAAATGTTTTTCTTGAAATGGGTAAAAAAATATTTATTTAAAACAAACACCACTTTGTTATCCAATGCTATGACATTCAGACGTTTTAAGCCTGACTTAAGTTTCAAAACGTGTAATAAATCCATGCAAATAACATATTATTAATAACCATAACATTTATTCAATAGCAAAAAGCATTGATAAAACAGAGACGAAACACGTAATAAAAACCAACAATATTTGTGTGTGCCATGTGTTATTCTGCCTATTGTCATTAGGTTAGTAACATGTTAAATTCAAACGCTATTAAAAGTGAGTTGAGTCTTCACTTTGAGTGATGCACAAACAAATAAAACAGCATGTTTCCCTTCAGAATTTTTAAGCGTGACTTAAGTTTCAAATGTTTTTTTTGGGCCCATTGTATATAACATGGCATTTCCCACTGATACTACTGAACTTTTTTGTAAGAGTTGAAGGACAGTCTTATTATGTATGGTAAGCAAACTATTAGCAGCGTCACCTGTTGTGAAACAGGCTTCTGGATCAGTAGATTCCTCAATTTCAGAGTCCAAAGAATCTTCTCCATCTTTTTTAACGAAGTGTCTGAGGTCCACCGTGCTGCCCTCCGAAGAGCTGGGAGCCACATCAGACAGCTTCTGCAAGAGCAGCACAGACACATCATCACACGTTACTATGGCGACACGGAGGAGATGATACATGTGCACAGGGTTTCTTAAGTCAGTCGTTTCAGCTGAGTCACTGGGCAAAGTCTGAGAAGTAAGGCTTGCTTGGTGTGATATCTCGTGTGCTTAAAACCCTTCATCTTGAACATGACGGTTTGGTACATACCTCGGGTTTTTTAAACAGTGGTGTACTGAACAAATTGCCCTTTCTTTAAATAAATTCACTTATAAATACAATTTTCTTAGGGATACAAATCTATCTCAGATTATGCTATATAAACTATAGGGAGCCATTTTACATTACTATAAGATTACAATTAACAACGGAGCCCAAACTTAAATTTAATTACTATTTATTTTTAAATATTATAAATCAACGCTCAACTTAAAAAAAAATGTATGCAAACATGTAAATTTCACAAAATGCATTTTTTAAATTACCTTCTTAATTATAAAATTTCTATCTGTTGTTGAAATATATTCATTTACACAGTGACTGTCATAACTTGTTTCATAAGAGATTTATTTAAACTAGTGCTGTCAAACGATTAATCGAGATTAATCGCATCCAAAATAAACGTTTTTGTTTACATAATATATGTGTGTGTACTGTGTATATTTATTATTTATAAATAAATACAAACATGCATGCATATATTTAAGAAAAATATGTTTATATATTACATATATTTATTTATATATAATATAAAATATAAGAATATGAATATATAAATGTATAAACGTAAATATTTTCAAAATATATACTGTATGTGTATGTGTTTATATATACATAATAAATATACACAGTAAATTAAACAAACAAAGTAAACAAAAACTATTATTTTGGATGCGATTAATCGCGATTAATCGTTTGACAGCACTAAATTAAACATACATTAAATAATTATGACATCACTAACAGCTAAAGTAAAATATAATAAGTATATAGTCGAATATTTCACGAAATGCTCTTCTCTAGAGTTCATTTCTCTAGCGAACTAAAGAGCTGTGAACACTGATGACTTGCCAGAGGTAAATGAATGCTACGTGTTTAGAAGATTTTTTTTTGTTTTGTTTTTTTTACGAATAGATTTTTATTAAGTTTTATTGACGTCTTTCCGCGGTTGGACCACCGATTGAGCGATTACATGAGGCATGAGATGTTCATTCATGTTTATTTCGTGTTAAAACTAGTAGTAAAGAGGGCTCCATGATGCCATTTGAACTGAGGCATTTATACAACGATCTGTCGCGCCACATCAAAGGGCGTCAAAACGGCTTTTGTTTGAATTTCCTGAAAAAAAGGACGTCATTTGAAAGATGAGACTTTGTTTCTTATCAAAAGTAAAAATATATAAAACTGGAAGTTTCCAGTGAAGTTCCAATTCATGCAGTAGTTAAAACAATGCTGAATTTGTTCGGTGAAAGACCCGTTTTGAAAATATCCGGTACAAATACGTGTACCGTTATACCCCTAGTATATAGTATACAGTAGTTCATATGCATTTCCAAACAGTTATACACCATTAACCACACCAATAAACTCTGAGATGAATCATAGCGTAAAACAATATACATTCAAAGTTTATTGCGAAATTTATTGTACACAGGGGCACCGTAACGGGGGGAAGGTTAGAACGATGGCCCGGCGAGGAAGAGGGGGCCCGAGTCAATGATGTTCAGGGGGCCCGGAAACCATAGTGGAGCCCCTGATTGTACAAACATTGAAAGTTGAATAAACACTGAAGTTGAAATCATATTAAGCCTGTCCTGAATTCATATGTTTCTACAGTTAATTTTGTCTTTCAGTGCACAATCACCCACTCACTTACAAAGATATATATATATAAAATCATGAGATGGCCCAGTGCAAATTATTAACAATTTAAAGGGATAGTTCACCCAAAAATGAAAATTCTGTCATCATTTACTCACCCTCATGTTGTTACAAACCTGTATGAGTTGCTTTCTTATGTTGAACACAAAAGAAGATATTTTGAAGATTGCTGGTAATCAAACAGTTGGTGGTTGCCATTGACTTCCATAGTAGGAAAAAAAAATACTATGGAAGTCAATGGCAACCACCACTTTTTTGCAACTCATACAGGTTTGGAACGACATGAGGGTGAGTAAATGATGACAGAATTTTCATTTTTGGGTGAGCTATCCCTTTAAGACATTCTTTGTCTGATAATTTTTTGGAAAATGCACTGATTTCATAGACTGAATGACCTACTAGTGGATCAGTGTTAACTCTAATTAAAACTATTAAAGATAATTTATGGTAATTGAAATTAAAGCTGAAAAACAATAAATAATCATTATATCAAAATTTTAAGTTTGAAAAGAGATGTCGCCTTGGCAACTAACAGAAAAAAGTTAAAGAACTAAAATAAAACATACAAAACAATTAAATAACTAACAAACACAAAACTATTACATAATAAAATTACTAAAACAAACTAAAATTAAAATTAAAATAAAAAATAAAAGCTAATTCAAAATATTACTATGATAGTATATAAGTAAAACTAATAATAACACTAAAATAACACTGATGGGATATAGTGTTGACTGCAACTATACCAACAAGACTTCAGAGGCAGTAAGAACCAACGATCTATAATTTATAATAATATAAAATAATATAATTTACATAGACCAGAATAGCATGTATTTTAGCACATGCACTTTAGAGCATTTTTCAGCCAATTTTTATTTCTGGGTGAACCATTCCTTTAATTGCTGCATTACAGTAGGTACATGGTGAAGCTTGCTAAGCAAAAACCATCAGTTAGATTTTCAGCTAATGCAGCTTGTGGAATGATGCAAGCATGCTATGATGAAATTAATATGCAACCAAGATACGTCTGGATGGCTCGAGTCCTTGTTTGGCCCCAGACCTTTTCTGTCTAATGTCATTTCGACAATCAGTGCAATAATGCCATTGGTTTGGATATCTACAGTAGTATGTTTCAGTAAAATACATGGAACTCCCAGATAATGGTGATTACTTTGGCTAGTTAGTGTTATGCATTTATGAATTTGGCAGACGTTTTTATCCAAAGCAATTTACATTGCATTGAAAATATGCATTTTATCAGCTCATGCATTGTGTGGTAACTGAATCTATGACAATGACATTGCTAACACAATGCTCTACAATTTGCTTTCATCAAAATCTTCAATCAATCCACTGATGTCAAACACTCTGTGATCCTTTATTAGGCTTGTCCAATTAATTTAATTCTGAATGAGAACCGTTTCTTGATTGTCAGCTCTGTATAGCTGTGTATGCATTTGCAGAGAGACCTGAAATCAACTGTAACTCAACGATTGAAAGAGAACGCTAACACCATTATCTATGACTGAAGATGTACAAGAATTATATTAGTGTTATGACAGGATTTGAAGTGCACAAACAATCCATTAGATAGAAACATATTATTTTTCATGCATGGTAAAAGCTGTCTTTACGGTTAGTTGGGATGCATATTAAAAATGTCTTACAGGTCTCCTCTCATTGTAAACCTTGTGAGTGTCTCAGAAATGCTGCAAAGACAGATCACGTTAAAGATGTGAGACAGACAACAAGGAAAAAACACTCACCGTGTTGGCAAGAGGTAAAAAGATTGGTCAGAGTGCTAGAATGACAGATAAATCAATGGGAGCAATAATAAAAAGATAAAAAAAAGAATCATCTGTTGATGTCTAAGTGGCGATCAATTGGGTTGCAGATGGGTGGAAAATTTCCAGAAACTTTCCAAAAATCCCTGGAATATTCCAAAAAATCCTGGAAAGTTTCCAAAATTTCTGGAATATTTCCTAAATTAACCTTTTTGCAACCCTAATCAGAGATCATGGCTCTGGTCCAAAACATAGTGAGCTGTCTTGCTGTCTGCTGAAATGCAACATCGTAAGCAACTGATCTAGAAGACTCTCATAAAAAAATAGTTTTAGAATTATATTGATACATTCATAGGATACATTCAATGCTGTCTCTTTTGACTGGATTATACTCTATGCAAGTATGTGAATGGAAACATTTTGTTGAGTTATTTGTGAGTTATTATTCATTTGGATTTTTTTTTTTTTTTGAGGGAAATTCTTATTCCAATTAATTCGCTCACCCAATTTAGCTTACCTTCAGGCCATCCAAGATGTAGATGAGTTTGTTTCTTAATTAGAACAGATTTGGAGAAATCTAGCAATCCTGTTTGGACTCTCATTCTGACGGCACCCATTCACTGCAGAGGATCCACTGATGAGCAAGTGATGTAATGCGACATTTCTCCCAATCTGTTCCGATGAAGAAACTTGGAATCTTGGATGGCCTGAGGTTGAGTACATTTCCAGAGAATTTTCATTTTTGGGTTAATTATTCTTGTAATGTGCTGAATTATAGTAGGTGCATGGTAAATTACGATGGCAATTCAGCTTTCTGTGGGAGGCAGTTTTACGCAATCATCTGTGCCTGTCATTCCTTAAAATGCTGCATAGTGCCTATGTAGGATTTTTGAGTTTCAGCTGAAGGCATATCACCCTTCACAAAACTAAAGCGGTAGACATTTTAGAACAACTTCAAAGAGATTGGCATACAAATGATCAGTGTATAGATGTTTATATGCCAAAACCACAGACCGCCACATCCTCGTTTCCCAGCAGAAAGCAAATGAGCATGTTATCATGAGGCTAACATTCACACTCAGCACTTAAATGGCAGATAATGTGATCTAAAGACTGATATTCCCTGACTTCTCTTTCATAATGGGTCAAGCTACATGTTGATGTAATCCACAATGCACTTACTGCAATTAACCCGACCGGAAAAAATGACTTTGGTGTTGTAGTTGACTCACCAAAAGACATAATTTGCACTGTTATTCAGGTATTTAGACATGAACTAGGACCTTAAGCTAACACAAATTAAATATGGCATCTTCCCTAAATGATGTGTGCATTATACCAGCCTGGAGCATGTAATGATGTCAATTATATAATATGCCATCAATAGCAGTTTGTTTCCACAAGTTAGGGTGCATTGCTATCATACTGCAAATAAAATTCACACAACCACCATTTGAAGAGGACTTGTGGGTGTGCACTAGTGAAAGTGGTGTCGGAAAACCACTTGTCAAGTCTGATGTTAAACAGACTTTAGAGTCCCCTTCTTGTGGTATTAATGCATTTTCAATGATCGGATAACGATCGGATTACACTTGACCACATCAAAAGCCAAGAGTAAATGCACCCAAGATGCACTGAGATCAGATCACTACAAAACCCATTTGGTGTCTAAAGACAAATGTTGATAATTTCAGTCATTTAAGTGCCATGTCAAATGTCGCTCACATTTGCTCACCTGGTTCAAATTAACAATATGCCATTATTTATTCAATTATTTCAGTGCATTACAACTTGGTTTTTCACTTCTGTCCCCAAATACAATGACTTCTAAACCCTAATAACATCCTATACTGTGGGAATTTTCATAGAGAAGGGATGCAAAACCATACACTTGATCTTTATCCATTAAATGACAAAAAAACTGAATTATGTAATGTAATGTTTTAACAGAAATGCTTCTGACTCACATATTACCCTGCCGTTCAAAAGTTTGGGGTCAGTAAGATTTTTTTTAATAATAATAAAACAAAAAGAAATTAACACCCTTTTTCAGCAATGATGTATTAAATTAAGCAAAAGTGACAGTAAATACATTTATTACAATATTAATATTACAAAATATTTCTACTTCAAATAAATGCTGTTCTTTTGAACTTTGTTAATCAAAATGTTCAGAAAAAAAATCCCACAGCAGCACAACTGTTTTCAACACTGATAATAATAATAAGAAATGTTACTTGAGCAGCAAATCAGCATATTAGAATGAAATCAAATCTCTTTTCTATTACACTAAAGATGCATTAAAAAAATTTTTTATGATGGATGGATGCAGTTTATTGGATGTCTATTGGACTATTGAATATCACCCATTCACTGCCATTATAAAGCTTGGAAGAGCCAGGACATTTTTAAATATAACTCGTCTTGATTGTATTCGTCTGAAAGAAGAAAGTCATAAACACCTCGGATGGCTTGAGGTTGAGTAAATTATGGGGTCATTTTCATTTTTGGGTGAACTATCCCTTTAAGGTCCTGAGTGTTGCTATATTTTATACCTAGTTTAGGTATGAAAGGAAATGAGAGTGAATCATAATAGTAACAACAATAAAAATACATAATTGTGACAAAATTGGTTCTGTTTGTATTAACACAGCCAAAATGGAAAAAAAAAGGATGCACAAGGGTTAAAAATGTATATGCAAAGGGGACTTCATATCTGCGTATCTCCCAGGTCAATCTGAGGTCTGAAAAAATGAAAACTGGAAAAAAAAAAAAAAAAACTGAAAACAGCAAGCCTACCTCTTTATCCTCTAGGTCTGAAGAAAGGCTACAGAAATCCTCAGTGTTGAGGCAATCAAAGTCTGACTCCTCGACAGCGATCGGGACACTGACGGTCAAGCTTGGGTTGCTGATAAAATCCTCTGTGTCACTATCCATGTCTGTACCGCCGGTGCCTTTAACCAGCTCTAGTGAGGTGTGATTGGAGTTATCATTTATTCCCTTGCAGCTTCTCAAAATCATGTTCCCATCTACGGTTTTCTTTTTCGGCTTCCTCTTTCTTATACAGCCGCTCCGGAAGAAATTCTGAAGGCAGGCCTTAACTACAGCAAGACCTTTCTTGATTCGACCAACCGCTATCTGCAGGTTGTTCTTTTCAACATCTTCTCCGGGGACTGCAAGGTTGTCGGCACTGAATGAGCTGAGCAGCAGAGCGAGGAACAGGTTCAAAACCTGCAAAATTTGGAAGAAACCAACTACAGGTTGACACAATTCAGATTTTTTTAGTGCTCATTTATTAAAAGTAACTATACATACCACCAGATTTCCAATCACCATGACCATCATGTACACAATCAAGCACAAGGGCTCTCCTGCCACTTGCATGCAGTCCCACATGGTCTCGATCCACTCTCCGCACAGCACCCTGAAGACGATCAGGAACGAGTGGAAGAAATCGTTCATGTGCCAGCGAGGAAGCGTGCAATCCTCCGAAATCTTACATACACAGTCTCTGTAGTTCTTCCCGAACAGTTGCATGCCCACCACAGCGAAGATGAAGACGATGATGGCCAGCACAAGCGTCAGGTTGCTCAAGGCGCCAAGCGAGTTGCCAATGATCTTGATCAGCATGTTCAGAGTCGGCCAGGACTTAGCTAGTTTGAAGACTCTCAGCTGTGACAATAAGGGGCATAAAAGATTAGCATGGGCAAGTAGAGATGCACAATATATATAGATTTATTTATTTATTTTTTTTAGAATTTAGCATTTCCTGTACTTTTACATTTAGATTGCCTTTGAAGTCATCTAATGCTGATTTAAAGTTAATCTTTAAAAAAAATTGATTTTTATAATATTTATTTAAAAAATAATTTAATAGCACTGTTAAATATAGTCTTTAGCAAATCTCACTTATATTTTTATAAATAAAACTATTTTATATGATGTATATTTTAATGCTGTGAAGCCTAAATTCACTTAAATGTAAAATTATTAGTTTTAGTTTGTAGTGTTTTATTTATTAATTTTTTTAATTATTTAGTGTTTATATAAAGTACTGTTCAAAAGTTTGGGGTTCTTAAAGATTTTTTTATGTTTTTGAAAGAAGTCTCTTAAGCCATCAAGTCTTGAATTTTAAAAATACAGTAAAACATTGATATTGTGAATTATTTATTTTGTTATTACTTTGTCATTTATTCCTGTGATGCTACAAATTATTTCTATTTTAAATAAATGCCGTTCTTTTGAACTTTCTATTAAGAAAATCCTGAAAAAATTTATTAGTTTCCACAAAAATACTGTTTTCAACATACAGTAACATAATAATATAAGAAATGTTTCTTAAGCACCATACCAGCACAATTTCTGAATGTTCTCTTTCTCTCTATAATTTCAACAACATCAAGATGTTAATTTTATTAGTTCACTATATATAGATATACATAATATCAAATAATGAGCAAAATGGTGCTAAAATTGATTTAGTTGAAGTATAACATGTCAGCTTCCCAAAATGTATGCATGTTAATTTCCCAAGTAAACTTGGGAAACACAATTTCTCTCAAGAAAATTTGAATTTAATATGTTAATAAATATATAAATGCACTGCTAAATATGTATACTTTTTGAGGTAGAGCCAGTGAAATGTTGGCAGATCCAAGTGAAAATTCAAGCCTCATTGTGACACAGCCTTAGATTTTGGCCAAGACAAGGTAACTTTGAAGACAGCAATTCATATTATACCATTGGAAACAGCCCTCAGATTGAAAGGGCACCTATGCTGCCTCTTATATGCCTTTATATAGGTTTTAGAACAGAGCCATTAGGTGTAATGAGATACTCTTACCAGTCTGAATGGCCTTAGAAAACCGATTCTAGGAAAACAAAGTTCCAGAAGACTCAGCGTAACTATGATGCTGTCGAAGATATTCCAGCCTTCCTGAAAGTAAGTGTACGGGTCCAACGCAATGATCTTGAATATCATTTCTGCTGTAAAGATGGCTATGAAAACCTGCATGCAAGGAGACAATTCAAGCTTTTTAAATGAATAACAACAACAACAATTATTATTTATTTATTTACAAAACTAGAGACACCTACTGACTAAATTGTGATTTATCAATCTTTACATATGTAGATTGGCATTACGTATGTAATGCGGATTCATTGATCACTTTTTTTCAGTCATTTAATGAGAAAACATCACTACAAATAAAGAAGTTAAATTTCTTAGATTCTTAGAAGTTAAAATACTGTTTTAACACTTTCATTTATAAATATAATGTACTAAATTATTTTAATTAGTAAATTCGCACTCCTCCATTTCAGTGGCATTGCACACTAATAATAGTAACTCTTTCTAGAATAACAGAACAAGTCTCACAGTATTGTACATGATTTATTAAAATGCTGCTATAAATGTTCTTACCACATTAGCGGTTGTAAGCATGTTAATATAGGGGTCCTCCATGGGGTGATACTCCATGGCCATGAATGCTGTGTTTATCACGATGCAAATGGTGATAAACAGGTCTGCAAAGGGGTCCATCATAACCATGTGGACAATTTTCTTTATCTTCAGCCATGTGGGACTGCAATCCCAGATCAGATAACTCTCTGCAAACTCGAACCAGCAGTCCACACACTTCTGTTTCCAGACCTCCGACGCTGCCATGTCAAACAAAAAATAAAGACGACAATCTGAAAGCTGCATTTGAACTAGTATGAATTTCTGTGAAAAATTAAAAGGGCCACTATTAAAGTCAATGAGAACTAAGGCTGTCAAACTTCAAAAAGAAAATAAAAGCATCATTCATTTTCAGTCTATTCCTCAAACAAAATTGTTATATGACTTTAAAATTCCCGCCCTTATGTGACACTTATGCCCCCATAAGTGTCACATAACGGCGGGAATTTTAAAGTCAGTGATAGGATATTTTTTAGACATTTTTAAACTACATCTAACCTAAATATTTCATCATGCAGTGTATTTGTGTTTTACAATTTATAATGTTCATATGTATATTGTGAGGAAGATGAACTTTGATTTCAAACTCTGAATTGAATTTTTTTTAACTTAAAAAACATGTAAACAGTCAGTAATAAAATAAGAACAAACAGGACAAACAAATACAATAACAAAATACAATTGAAATTAACTGTGCTTTAAGTTTCTCAGGTAGGTGTAACCGTAATATTCAGGTACAGAAATGGTACAGAAGCTATTTAACCATAAAATAACACTGGTTAGTCTTCACTGTATTAATAAACATTAATGACAGACAGCAGCAGGGTTTTTTTTGAGGTTCCTGTCTCTTTAAGATGTCATGCACGGATCTAACATATACTGTTACACATAAGTTTTGTTTCTCAACTGTTTACATTCACTTAATAGCCTATATACCAATCATGTTTAGTATGGACTGTGTTTACATAAATACTCCTCAAGATGGGCATTTTTTTGTATGTGTTTGGGCGCAAAACATAACTTAATTCTGTAATCGCGCGCTGTGTCAGATGCAGCTTTATGTTCTGCGTCTCTCAGAGAGCGTGCTAGTACTAAATCGAGTTCTCTTTGGCGTAATCTTGCACTTGAATATTTAAAATGGTAAGATTTAAGCACGTGCAAATTATACATTCTGTCATCTGTCCCGAGTGTCTTTCACGGTGAAAAATTTGCGCTGAACCAGCAGGAATTATGCACAATGCCCGCAATCCCGCGCCAAAATTCAAGCCTCATTTTTATGATACCTTTGCTTTTTTTTTTTTAAGGCTTGACAGTCTCTGAACTTTTTTTTAATATATATATATATAAATGATTGTGCTGTATTGAGAAAGTATTGAAAACTTTTGTGCTACAAGGCAGAATAAAAGTCATACAGGTTTGGAACAAAATGCAATAAATAATGACAATTTCAACTATTTCTTAAAATTACAGAGAAAAAGCTAACAAATATCCCTCACATGGAGTTTCTTATTATACAGGGCTCATTCACACAGAATGCGTTTTTCTTAGTTTCCTTAGTGATACTTTCCATAGTTTTTCTATGAGAACATGCGCTAGACAGACGTGTTTGACCATTGCACTTGCTACTTTTGCAGTGTCTCACTCCAAAAACACAGCGCTCAAATTATAAATTCACATTTTTAAAAATGCATCTCGAGACTTTGCGTTTCTTTCCCCACTCCACTGTCCGAGTCTCACATTTTTCAAAGCAAAAACACATTCTGTGTCATCGGCCCATAAGTGTGTTTGGTATTTAGGGCTACTTACGGTCAATATTGCTGACACTTGCTACGCTCAAAGCTCGCTGTCTCGCTGATTGGTCATATAGAAAAGCCCTTGAAAAGCTCTTTGAATCACATCGGCGTCTATATTCTTCATCTGTGTCAAACTGTAAAGAGATCACATCAACAGAAAATACATCAGCAAATGTTACGATGGTGCTTCATTAGTGTTTGCAAGGCAGCAATATATCGCTATTCGTCAATCATTCTTTTATGCAACCTGTAAATCATCTAAGATTGATATTTCACAAAAATGTGGAAAAAATAAATAAATAAAAGACCAAACATGTTTTGAAACATTACATCTTATTCTTGATGATAAATTTCGGATTTTTTGGATCCAGTTAAAAGCATGTCGCAGAGTGTAATTTCTTCAGTGTTGTCACATGAAAAGATATAATAAAATATTTACAAAAATGTGAGGGGTGTACTCACTTCTGTGAGATACTGTAGATTATTTTTCTACATTTGAATTGGAAAAATAAAAATGGCTGGTGGAGAAAATTTTATTTTCCTTTAGTTTAACACAATTCTTTTGCTGCCTTGCAAGCACTGCTATTTCATTCTGGACATTTTAACCACTTTGAGAATGTCTTCGTTTGTGCCAAATGCCACTATTATTTCTTTAAAAATATCAAGACATTACAAATGTTTATACAATACAGTAAAATGCTTTTTATAATACAAAAGTTAAATTAAATTAAATTACAACAATTTAAATTTTAAAAGTCATAATTAATTTAACTAATTTGACAGTATGTACAATAACATGCTTTAAATGCATGCTTTAACACGCCTTTGAATAAAAAGCTGAAAATAATGTGCATTTTGCTTTTTTATATGATTAATTGATTAACTCAACAAATAATTGACAAATGAATAAATTTTCAAAATATATGTTAGTTTCAGTACCATTACTAATGCCCATTTTTATGTCTTTGCATGCTGATGACATGCTGTAATCTGGAAAACAATTAAACTTGTTCATTGTCACAACCTGATTCGCAGGCTCACACACAGAATCTGCATGCAACGAACTTCCACGTGAATCTGATCACTCATAAGTTCCCTGCAATTTTTAAAAAAAATGTTTGCATTTGCTTATGCAGCTCTTTCTTTATTTAAATCAATCCCACAGAATTCTGCAGATTTTCACCCAAAGTCAGCAAAAAAAAAAAAAGGGCACACAGATTCATGTTAAATAAAGAGAAAATTATTATAAAAATGTGCAGTTTAAAACTAAGCATTGCACAGCAGCAACAGCACATGCATCATATGTGCTTACGCAAGTGTCGTCAAACGTGGCTCTTTTTCTGGACACCTCCGGCGCCAGTACTCCGGAGGGCGAGTTGGGTGAAGACGCTCCACCCGACACTATCACCATGCCATTGCTGTCGACCATGTACCGTGCTTTTCCGTTAGACGGCAACAGTATACGTGGAGTCAGACTGCTTTTGCTAAGAGTGCTGTAAAGCGGATCGGATCGACAGGGTACAAACAAAGAGTTTCTCCTGCTGCCCGTCTCCTCACACATGCTTCGCTCGTCGTCGGCGTAGTTGTTTTCTGAATGCACACGCCCACGGAAGCTGAAGACGCTACCTTTGCTGCCCCGACGTGGGGTGAGGACTGAGCCCTGAAAACTCAGGGGGGACTGAGGAGAAAAACAAGCCTTACAAATACATTGACAAAGAAATTAAGGCATACGAGGACGTAATCTGACTAACTGGCAGAAGAAATCCCAATTTACATCAAATTTGCCAATCCAAATTCAGCAACACATTATCATATATAACAATAACTAATATAAGCATCCACACCAGTGCATGATAATTAATTGGCTGTCAATGTTTTTGTTTATCAGCTGGAAAAAAAACTTTGAAAATCATTTTAGGGATTTTGTTCCTCTGTCGTTATCGTTATATTATTAAAACTTTATAGTTATAGCTAATGTTATCGTCCTTAGTTTTAGCTCTTTTCTAATGTAAGTTCATGGAAATCCTGTTTTTTATTTAATTTGTTCATTTTACAGTAATAATCCAAAAATATGGTAAAAATAAAGTTCAGTCTGTGTATTTAATAGCAGTTTTTAGTCATGTTACTACATAATTGAACAATTTTCAAGAAAAGTAGCAGATAGTGATGCTTCGCAATTCAAAATTTCAGCCCACGTAAGAATAACAAAACTTTTCAATCTAAACATTTTAAAGAAAATTATGAGTTTAGCGGCTGGTCAGTTGGACAAGCAATGGCTGGAGAGAACAAAATTGGCAAAAATGGCGAATATCTTGATGATGATGAAGATAAAGTTGATTTTGATGATTATGCTGAATGTGAAAAAGAACAATGACGTAGGAGAAAGATGACAATGTGAGAAGATGAAAAATAAAAGTTGATAGATGTCTTTAGTTTTGAAGAAGTTTAGATGAAATTTGTTTTTCTCAAAGCAAGAAATAAAAAAAACAAGGATGAGAAAAGATAATTTTGATGAATGATAAGAATGTCAAAAAGTCAAGCAAATAAAGTGCTGTCAAACAATGAATCGCGATAAATCGCATCCAAAATAAAAATAAAATTTTTGTTTACATAGTATATGTGTGTGTACTGTGTATATTTATTATGTACATGTAAATACACACCCATGCATGTATATATTTATGAAAAATATGTTACGTTTATATATTAAATATATTAATATAAAATGTAAATTATATGCATATAAATATATACGTACATGTAAATATTTTCAAAATATGCATTGTATGTGTGTGTATTTATATACATTATAAATATACTCAGTACACACAGATATATTACGTAAACAAAAACGTTTATTTTGGATGCGATTAATCGCAATTAATCGTTTGACAGCACTAAGCAGATAGTTGAAAGAATGAAGATGACAGCGTTAATTAAAAAATGTTTAACGCTGAATAAAGTAGAAACTTTGTCTGTCTGTCTGTCTATCTATGATATATAATCTATATCTATATATATAAATAAAATGTTCAGTATCATTTCGATTCTAAATCATGAATCAGATATGTAGATTAGACCCATCTATATATCATTCCTGTACACCTTTCAAATCTCATTCTTCATTACCAAAAAATGCCAAAGTTTGTCTTTCCTGTTCTATTCTAAAACTGTAATAATAGCACACTTAAACAATAAGACATTTCCATAATTATTCTGATTTCACAAACACTGATATGACTATTGTCTTCTGTGTTTAAGGGAATGACATTTCCTTATTGCTATGGTAAGCATCAAATAAAACCACACAGCAGATGAGATTTTTCTAACCTGATGTGGAGACGTGTAAGTCCTTTCACGTGAGTGCCGGATTTTTCCATCAGCTGTAAAACGGAAGCTGGCCTTTCTATCAGTTCCCTCCCTGTTGGAATCCTCTTTCTCGCCTTCCCCCTGACGCTGTCTCTTTTTCCTGCGGTTGCGTCTTTCTTTGGCACTTTTGGAACTGAGTTTGGAGGCGTCCGAGGAAGAGTCTGTCTTTTCTCCACTCAGCCCATCACACTTGGATGCTTCAGCTGCAGCCTGCCAAGCAATCATGCATCAAGATTATACTTACACAGTAAAGGTTTCCGGCATTTACATTCATGCATTCGGATGCTTTAAAAGAATACATTTTGTTAGTGGTTCATGCATTTCCTGGGAATCAAACCCATTACTTTGCCATTGAAGGCACCATACACTAGCATTTGCATGGTATTCATACCCCGTTTTAATGAAAACACCCAACAGACCTGAGCTTCCTCTTCCTGTCTCATCAGCTGCTGGAGCATGGCATTAAACTCCTCCTCTTTCTTCAAAGCCTCATCAATAGTGGCTTGATTTTGTTCATCATATGCCAAGGCAACCACAGCCAGGATCAGATTCACCAGGTAGAAGGATCCCAAGAAAATGACCAGCACGAAAAAAATCATGTAGGTTTTTCCTGCGGCCCGAAGAGTCTGTAAGAAAAGTCCACGATTCGTCTTTGATAAACATAGGAAGCTATTCATGTAAATTCTGTATGATTATCTTCTTTTCCATACAATGAAAGTGGATGGAGACTCCATAAATGACAAAAACACCACAAAAATACCATAAAATAGTCTATTTGGCTACATGCTAAATTATATGATTGATTTGTGTGAACAGATTGAAATCGTACAGAAATAGACGGAGAAGAAACTGCACACTTCATAGGTTCATTCATTTCTCATGAAACAAACACAATGGAGCGCAAGATTTTCAGGGAACAGCAACTTTTCGGTCTGTTCCTCACACCAGCAACATTATATTGCATTAGAAGACTTGGAATAAATTATACAAATAATATGGACTACTTTCATGGTGGGGTTTTTGTCCTTTTTGAAGCTTGACAGCCCTAGACTTTGTCTACTTTTATCATATAGAAAAAAATAATTCTGCAAAACATCTTCTATGTTCCACAAAAGAAGAAGAATCATACAAAATTGGTTTCCTCTACGAAGACAAACAAAACAAAAGCACCTGTTGGTAAAGATTCTCCCAGTAGTCTTGAGTCATCAGTCTGAATAAGGCAAGGAAGGCCCAGCCAAAGGAATCAAAGCTTGTGTAACCATAATCTGGATTGGGACCTGCTTTTATACAGACATGGTTTTCTGGACACTGCCTAAATGCACACGTGTGAGACAGCGACTGTCAAAAACTCACCATGTAAAAAAAACATGCAACTGCTCTTGGAGAATTATGTTTGAAGGGAAGACAATGCCAAGGTTTATGAAAAAAATCGATACACGTTGCTTACCCAGCATCACTGCTTTTCCCACAGATCATAGCAGCGTTCTTTCCTGATTGGATATAATGATTACCTACAGGAAAAAGAAGAATACTATTCATAATAGAACTGATACAAAGCTAAGGTGCATTAGTTGGTTTGTTCTATAACCCATGAGTTTATTTGGTTAACATTATAGGTTGGTTCATATTTTAAAAAAAATATATTTATATTTTAATATTCTTCACTGGTACTTTTTTCCCCACTAAAATGACTATATGACCAATTTCTTAATTGTTTTTGGTGCAATAAATGTCAATTAATATATGGCCATTTTCTTCATTGGTCCATTTTTGGCACCAAAAACAATAAAGAAATTTGGTTTGATAATTTTGGTGCAGAAAATGGACCAATGATGAAAATGGTCAAGACCGGCCCAAATTTGTTTTGTTTTTTTTTGCAATAAAACAGTACTAATATATGACCATTTTCTTCATTTTTGTATTTAATATTTTTCATTGGTTATTATTTATTTGTTTATTTTCACCAAAAATTACCATATGACCACTTTAATTGTTTTTGGTGCAATAAATGTCAATTAATATATGGCCATTTTCTTCATTGGTCCATTTTTGGCACCAAAAACAATAAAGAGTTTTAATATATTACCATTTTCAATGTTGGTCCTTTTTTATTTGTTTTTGGGGGCACTCAAAAAAAGCCTTAATACATGACCATTTTCGTCATTGTTTTTGGTGTCAAAAATGGACCAATGAGGAAAATGGTCATAATTAAGACCATTTTCCATCCTCTCTCTGACCCATCAAATTAAACGGGACATGTTGTTTTTGTTGTTGTTTTTGTTTTTTTAATGGAGCAGGGCCAAGCCCCATGCAAATGAGTGAAATGTCAAAATACCAGCAGAATTTGTGTATATATCAGAATATAAATACATGTGGAAGGCATCGTTCCTCAGCAAGCAGCGGGCCAGATTACCTCACTCCTATGATAGCTTTCCCCCATCCCGCTAAAGTACTTTCCAATGGATATCATATTTCGCCCCCCTATGAGTAAGGTGGAATTCCTCTTCCTCTTTCTCTCAAACAGGTTTTTCATGGCTGGCACTAATGTTAACATCCATAATGCTGAATGATGACAGCTGGCTGTCTGGCAGATGTACAGATCACTTACACACTCACAATATTTCCTCTTCAGGCCTATATTGTTAGAATATCGGCCTGTCACTCTTCACCGGGTCTATACTGGGCCTGATCGAAACGTTCCCCACATCACAACAGTTTCATGACAGTTTTCAGGTGTACTATAACCTCTCTTCAGATAAAATTTGTATCTGGATTACGTGATGTTGATACCCATATTATTTGCAATAACTTGTCACATACAGCAATTAAATATGATTTCAGTGTTCTGTACCATTTCTAAATCACTAACCAAGTAAGTAAATCTGTGTTGTACAGTCACTCATTTATATCATTTTATGTGGTTTTCTGACAAAACGTATGGATGTATTGATGGATAAATGTATGAATGCATGGATGGGGCAAAATGTTTGTCAGCATTTAATATTTTTTGTATGAAACCTAGGTCCAATATTGTTTTTTGTGCCTTAGTTCAATCTGTCAGTTTGTCTCTCTATGTTGTGTAAAACAAACAAGCAAACAAATAAATGTTCACGTTTTTGTTTTCTATTAATTGCCTTTGGGTGCATGAAAGCATTTAAGGGATTTGCTTAGTTTAATATCTGCATGCTTACTGCATATTCCTTTATTGTGCACTAACATATTTTCAGCTACATCTACTTGTAATATCACTCAAATTAATTGCAGAATGATTATTGGTGAGTTTTCACAACAAAACACACGTGTTGACACATAAATAGTGTAGCTGCATCAGATTCTGAATCCATTCAGCAAAACAATGAAAATGAACTTACTCTGATTCGTAATGTAATCCGTGCATTCCTTCACTTTGTAACATTCCTCTGTATTGTTAAGTAAATAATAAAATGTTAAGTTGTAATCGGATGGCTGGACCACACATTTTTGTTTTAGAAGTCCCATGAACAGCTGCAGTCCGACCAAAGCAAAGACGCTTAGGCAAAAAATGGTTAAGATCATCACATCTGACAGCTTCTTCACTGACTGGATCAGAGCTCCAACAATTGTTTTCAGCCCTGTGCAAAACAGAGTAAACCTTGTCACATTCCAACTTTACACTAATGTAATCAGGGTCCAAAATTCACTTCAAAATCAAGCATTTTATTCTGACTATGAAGTGGAATTATTGAACAGCTGTTTTCATGTTTATTTATGACAAATAGCGCAGGTCATTGTGACATCGTCACATACAAAAGACTCTTCATGCGAGAAGACTCCTTGTTTTGCCAAATTTAGCCATTTGAAGATGTGCAAGTCACAACAGATGTTCTCTTTTGTTTTCGATTTGACATTATGATTCACCAATGACACTTCAGCAAGGGTCAGGCTATCATTCTTACAATTCAACTTAAATCATGTAAAAGTAGTTTGTAATTAATGCATTACATTAATTTTGGACCCTGAAAGAATGTGTGTATATGTATGTACATACATCTTAACATTTGTATGTTTGATACGTTCTTAATGTTACAAGAGTAACATTACATAGTAAATCTCTGAATGTTTAAGTTCACAATAGTATTTCATGTATCACATGCACATAGTTGCTCATAATAACTAAACAGTGACTACATGAAAACATGCAAGACGGCTACAGTTCAAACATAAAGTCATCACAAAAGGAGAGGAGAAACAAAAACATCAAATAACCGCCATTAACGAATCTAGCTCAGATTTCAATAACACAGTGACTGTTAAAGGAATAGTTCACCCAAAAAAGAACATTTGCTGAAAATGTACTCACCCTCGGGCCATCCAAGATGTAGATGAGTTTATTTCTTCATCAGAAAAGATTTTGAGAAATTTGCATTACAATCACTTGCTCACCAATGGATCCTCTGCAGTGAATGGGTGCCGTCAGAATGAGAGTCCAAGCTGATAAAAACATCACAATAATCCACAAGTAATCCACACCACTCCAGTCCATTTTGTAGAGTGAAAAGCTGCACATTTGTTAAAAAAAATCCATCATTAAGTGTTCTGTGGATTATTGTGATGTTTTTATCAGCTATTTAGACTCTCATTTTGACGGCACCCATTCACTGCAGAAGATCCATTGGTGAGCAAGTGATGTAATGCTACATTTCTCTAAATTTGCTTAGATGAAGAAACAAACTCATCTACATCTTGGGTAACCTGAGGGTGAGTACATTTTCTGCATTTTTTATTTAATTTTATGGGTGAACTATTTCTTTAGGTACTTTTGTAGTAAACCAGCACACTGATTTAAGACTCATGAGCAAAAAGAAGAGAAACCGTTCTTAAATTGATAAAGTTCAAGATTTGTGAATTTTTGACCTACTGATTAAAAAGAATTGACTTATTCAATGTGAATCAAACATCACTCTTTTTTTTTTTGCATGTGTAAGTAACCCCTCTCTCCCGGGTCCTCACCACCATACCTCGTTCTTGTTCCGAGTGGGTCTTGAACCCGGGTCTCCGGCATGGGAGGCGGACGCACTAACAAGGAGGCTAAAGACTGCAGCCTCTAGTGTCAGTTGCTAGTGCGTCTCTTGAGATCAGGGGAGTGAGGTTTTTACCTGCACAGCACCTACTCGCTGGCCTCCGTTACACATGCAACCATCAAATCACGAATCAAAGCAAGAACACCTGAAAAGAAAACTGGAAAATGTTTGAAAAAAAAAAGACTCCTTTAAGCACTTAGAGAAGAATATGACATGCTTGAAGAAAGCAGTGTCAACATCTGTGACCCTGACCTTTGCTCTAACTCTCACCTGGGATGACCGATATAGTTTTCAGGGCTCGAAGAACTCTGAACGCTCGCAGCACAGACACACTACCCAGATCCACAAACTCTGTTACATATCTGAAACATGGATGGTGGGAAATCAAACACAGCCAGACACAACACACAGGAAGGTTTGAGACACAGGGTTGCAGTCGGGTTCAAAGGTCACACAGACGTCTCACACCTAAACATGTTCTCTGCTTACCTGGAATTACTGAAATAGTTTTCAAAGCTCTGAGTACCCTGAATGTGCGGAGAGCTGATACATTGCCTATGTTTATAAACTCTGTGATAAACCTGTGGGACCAAATGCACAGATACAAATAAAGCTGATGGGTACTGGAGATGCCAATGGCCTTTATGGGCATTTTATGGACTAATTATCAGTTAAGGATGCATAATTTGAGATTATATCTGTTTCTTAAAAAATATTTAAAAAATAATATTTAAAATAAATTAAAATGAAATATATAAATAACCATTTAAAAATAAATAAAGTCAAGTATTTTAAACTCTAAAAAGTCATATTATTTAAGTGTTTTCATAAATGAGTGCATAAACATATTGTATATAAAAATATTTAATATTTAATAATGCATTTTATTTCAAATAAATTATAATAAAAACTATTATAAAACAGTAAACCTTTGCAAAAAATTTGCAGTAAACCTTTCTCTGTCATTTTAAATAAAGTTTTTGAGAAGTCTCAGCAAAGAAAAACAAGATTTTACACCCTACAATGTTTTTTGTTTTTTTGAACTCTAAATGTTTTACTCTAATCATATAATCTATCAGTTTAATACTTTCATAATGCATTTCTAAAGAAATGTGGGTAACACCTTCTATGAAGCCCCTGTTTATAATACATAATAAGGGTATTCTTAAGGCATTCTAATTAATACATAATGCATTATAAAAAACCTTATAATATGTTATATAATTTCATGAATAATCATAACAACAATTATAATACATTATAATACGTATGTATTTGTAGTTATAACTTTAAGAGTATGATTATTTATAACACCATATTAAATCTACTTTTACATTTATAACGGACTATTGTCAGGGTTATGGACATGTATCTGTGTGTTTTTCCCCTCCATGTGCCTGCCCTGACCCAGTTTCCTGTGTCTTTGATTGTTCATTTGATTCACGGTGTCTCTCGTTGTTCCCTAATTAAGTTGTGTACTTAAGTTCAAGTCTGTTCAGTCTGTGTTTGTCGGGTCTACGTGTTGGATTACATGTGCTTTCCCCTGTTCCTGTTGTGGATGTACCCCTGTTATTCTCCTATTAAATACCGTTCATGTTATCCACGTCTCCATTGTTCCTTCCAGCAGCATATCGTGACAGAAGACCCGACCAAGACAAAAAATTTCTATGGATGTCTTCACCCACCCCGAATACCTCCTCCTCCTGCTGGAGCAGGGGGAAAGATCGCTCGAGGGCCACACCAGACTGTTCCTGGTCCTCGCCAACCTCTCCAGCTACCCGGACGACGCGCTCTGTGCGTTCTATGACGCCAGCCTAAACTCGGCGTACAGAACATCGTCGTCCGAGGAGGGCCCTCGAGCGAGTTTCGCCGCCTTTGTGGAGTGGACACTCCGGACCCAGAGCCCAGCCCACCCCACCATCTCCCCACTACACGGAGCATCAGCCCAAGCCCACTGCTGACGGAGAGCCAGAGCCCACCGCGACCGACGAGCCATCGAAAGAGAGAGCGACAGAGCTGAGGATCGCCGCGGAGCCCGTGACGTCAGTCCAGGTGTGAGAGCCGGCTACCACGCCCACCACAAGGGAGAAAGCTGTGGCCAGTGAGATTGCAGAGAGGAGCTCCGCCCACTGCAACAAGGCTGAGGGTGAAATATTGACCCTGGACTCTGTCTGCCGGCCCCCTCCTGGGTGTCTGTCCTCCTCCTGAGCCTCCTCCCAGTTCCCACCCGTTCCCCCCCTCTGTTATTTTAACGGCGCGAGGACGCGCCTTCCGGAAAGGGGGCGATATGTCAGGGTTATGGACATGTATCTGTGTGTTTTTCCCCTCCATGTGCCTGCCCTGAACCAGTTTCCCGTGTGTTTGATTGTTAATTTGATTCCAAGTGTGTCTCGTTGTTCCCTAATTAAGTTGTGTACTTAAGTTCGAGTCTGTTCAGTCTGTGTTTGTTGGGTTTACGTGTTGGATTACGTGTGCTTTCCCCTGTTCCTGTTGTGCTGTGATTCTCCTATTAAATACCATTCATGTTATCCACATCTCCATCGTTCCTTCCAGCAGTGAATCGTGACAACTATATCATATCTTGACATATGGGACACGTTTATTTAAGATCTGCATAGTATCTTACTACATCTTGTGAGTGGTTAAGTGTTGAGTGTTATTTAAGTATTTCCCGTGAGGCTAATGTTAATTTTGATGTGAGCTAGTTAATACTTTCAAATGAAAAAATACCACAATTATCAAAATAATCAAACTGATATTACAATAAAAAATAGTTAAAACAAAAGCAAATGTGTCACATTACACATTCATCTGATCTGATATCTGATCTTATGGTTGTTTGAGAAACAATTATTATTATTATTATTACTTATAAGTGGTCTTTGTCTGCTTTAAGTAAAGTAACAAATAACATGGCAAGATATAAGACTTATAATACATTATATAACTATGAAAAATATAATCCATTGTAACTTAAGTGGATGCAACGTGTTCATTCTGTGTTATAAATCATCATATTCTTAAAAGCTATATCTACAAATAAGTAAATATTATAACACATTAAAACTGTTCTTATGAATATTCATGAGATGATACAACATATTATATGGTTTTTTATAATGCATTATGCATTCATTATAATGCCTTAAGAGTACCTTTATAATGTATTATAAATACGGGCTTCATATAAAGTGTTACCGAAATGTGTTTCAACCTATAGATTTAAATTTTAATATTTTGTCATTTACCAGACACTTTTGTCTGGTAAATGCACTCTTATCATTGCAAGCTGACAGTAACAACTGAAGATGATAATTTTTTACAACTATATGGACTATGAAACACTACGGTTGAAGAGTGTAATTTATATGCCATTAGCAGCACCAAACAGAATTTCAAAAATAAAGAACATTCTGTCATCATTTTCAGACAAATTTAAAGATAAAAACAACGTAAATATGTAGGATGGGTCTTTTATCATTAAGAAATTGACTGGATGGTGAAAGTGGGTCTTTCATATAAAAAAGGATTAGGATAATTTCAGCAGAGGAGTTGTCTTGGTGATGTCAGCCAAAAAGAAAAGTGGTTTTAGAGACTACATTTTAATGAACGACAGTAAAGGCAGAATAAACTTGGTCAGCTGGACACCAGCAAAGTCTTATAAATAACTGCACTCTTTACCTTTAAGCAATGACAATTAAAGGATTCTAATAACCCACGCCTTGCCATACTCAAAACCATCATCTGTAAATAACAGATTTGGCATACTTACGCCATGACTATAACCATAAAATCCAACCAGTTCCACGGGTCTCTGAGAAACGTAAACTGTCCCACACAGAATCCCCTGGCGATGATCTTTATAAGTGCTTCAAAAGTGTATATCCCAGTGAAGGTATACCTGTTAAAAACAAGACCCTCAGTTACTGCACTCAGCAAACATGGTGAATTTTTCTACACTATACTTGAAAAGCAGCAAAGAGGTCAACTCACTCTACATTCTTGGCCCAGTCTGGAGGCTGTGAGTAGACCATGAAAGCGCAGTTTGCCAGTATAGTGAACATTATAAACATACTGAACAATGTGAAAGCTGCAGTTAAGGAAACTAACTTATAGAACTATAGTACCATTCAAAAGTTTGGGGTCAGTAAGATTTAAAAAAAAAAAATTTATACTTTTAGCCATCAAGGACATGTTAAATTGATCAAAAGTTATAGCGCAGACATTCATAGTATTACAAAAATTTTTTTTTAAATAAATGCTGTTCTTTTGAACTTTCTATTCATCAAAGAATCCTGAAAAAAAAAAAATCATGGTTTCCACACAAATATGAACATACGAAACAGCTCAACTGTTTTCATAATTGATAGCAATAAAATGTTTCTTGTGCCGCAAATCAGCATATTAGAATGATTTCTGAAGGATCATGTGACACTGAAGACTGGAGTAATGATGCTGAAAATTCAACTTTGCATCACAGGAATAAATTAGATTTTAAAATATATTCAAATAGAAAACAGTTATTTTATATTGTAATAATATTACTGTTTTTAAGGTATCATTCTCAAAATCATTAACAAATCTTACTGAAATACATATCACAGATTTTTTCTGCAGTGTGGAGTAAATTAGATTTAAAGGGGCTTTAGCTAGTAAAATGATAATGCATTTAAAATGGATTTTTTTTGATAAATGATTGAATACTAAAGCGGTTCTCAACTGATTTTGCTTCAGGATCAGATTTTACATTGGACATCAAGTCATCAAGCCATAGTCTCAGGCTCTCAGCTTCTAATAATTCATCACACAAAACACGTTTATCCTGAAGCGAACCTGTCTTTAATGCCATTTGGGTCGTGTTTTCTTTTGTTAATGGTTTCTGAGAACAACATGTCCATTTGACATCTAATTTGATTCATCATGATCATTTTCATTTCATTATTTACATTTATTACCAATCAATCACTAATTTTTGGGTTGTAAACTACCAATACGGATTAAACCATAAAAACATAAGACCCAACCTTCACAGCAAGACATGTTTCAGCAGTTGAGAAGGATATGAATGCACCAAAATCTTAACTGATATTCTTCTCAGAAGGTTGAAGGGACTGAAGATATACAAGGCAGGAGCGGCGTTGAAACGGCTGATTGTCTTTTTTTTGTTCACTACTATAAAAGCCTAAACAAGAGGGAGATGAAGAAGATGAATACATTAAAGATGGACAAAGAAGTCAGCAAAATAAATAAATTATATATATATATATATATATATATATATACAGTGGGTACGGAAAGTATTCA
>NW_015658752.1:866555-902289 GCF_001515625.1 Sinocyclocheilus rhinocerous | reverse complement strand
CTGTGTGTATATATATATATATATATATATATATATATATATTTAATATAATTATTATTATTTATATTATAAATGTATTACACCTTTATATTTATATTAATATTATATTTAGATAATTAAATATATAAATAAAAATGCACAACAACAACAACAACAGAGAATATGATTGATTCTTCTGAATTTACATTTGAAAACATTATTTGCTGAAAATTTGATTATTGACCACGAAACAGCTTTTTATTACATTACATTTTATAATTTTTTTATTTTACATGTTTCAAATTTCAAAAACATCTATAAAGTTTCTTTCCATGTCTTTCTATTACATTTTTTCTAAGATTTAAATAAGACTTTAAATCTCAGATTTTTTAGGGTGATGCTTTGGACCCCTCGCAGTACCTTTGTGGACTCTCATGGGTTCGTTGAGAAATATAAATCCAAACTCACTGCCTGATTGCTGTAGAACTGGTCCAGGTCCTCCAGTGGTGTGGACACCAGTCCTCTGGGAACGTCTCCGTATATGAAGGGCAGATTTTTCCCGGCCTCCAGGCCGCTGTTGGGTTTTCTTCTGCATTCATCGTCTTTATTTCTCTCCTGCTTGTCCTTGGACTTCCTGGCATTCTCCTCAGCGATCCGGCTCTCGATGGCCTTAAGTGATTCACGAGTGAACTTACGGAAACTTTTAGGTCCTGGTTGAGTAAACGAATGTGCCATTTTCTCATCCTGAACCTTCAGAGTGATTCGCTACACGTCTGCATGAGAACAGTTACACGTCTGGCAGAACCATAGAGAAAGAGAGAAAGACTGAGTCAGAGGGACAGAAACACATGAAATGTGATCGGTAACTGTATGGTTAGCTTTCTATAACATCCTTCTGGAACCACAAAGAGAAAAAGCATCCTAAGTGATGGACACGCCTTGCCATACTCAAAACCATCAGCTGCTATCAGAAACAGAGCTCTCGAGGAATCAGGGTTATGTATGCCACACAAATAAATAAACACAGTCCCACACGACTTAGAGGAGCTTAAACCTACAACTAGCTTAGAAGAGCGTGGTATATGAGCAATTTTTACATTTTTATTTACATGCATTTCATGTAGGGATATGCCGGTATCAAATTTTCATGTTGCGATTAATTGCTAATGCTTTTATCACGGTATACGGTGTTATCACGATATTGAAATTTAGTTTTAAAAAAAAGTGCTGTCATATGATGTTAATTACCAATAAATATACTTTAAAGGGATAGTTCACCCGGAATTGAAAATTCTGTCAGCCAACCAGTTTTAGAATTGGAGAAGAATTGTTGATTAAAGATTTTGTTTTCTTTGCGCACAAAAAGTATTCTCGTAGCATCATAAAATTACGGTTGAGCCACTGTTGTCACATGGTCTATTTTAAAAAATGTCCTTACTATGTTTCTGTGTCACTAGTGTTATGTTAAAGTTCAACTTGTTCTAAAAACATATTCTGTACCATTCAGTTGCAAATGCCGCACATAATGTTGAGCTCAAAACATTACAAAAAGATGCCCCTTTTGACACATTTGCATATAGTTAATGCATTTCAACTATTGTAAAATGTTTTAAAGCTGGAAAAAGGCAAGCCATGCAATCAATGTGTTCGCAAGCTCAATCAGTGCGGTCACTTCCCAGTATATGGGGCGTCAAGACCAATTAGTGAAGGAGGAGATGATTTCTCTTATTTCAGATAAATCACTATAGGCCCAACCACTGAAAAAAATCTCTTCTAATAGGTGTTCACTGGAAAACCCTCAACATTACAAGCTCCCAAGAGTGATAAACCAACTCTGCACTTTGTTGAGGGAAGACCACATTCACACCAGAAATCAAACACAGTATAAACCAGCAAAGAGCACATGCTCAATCAGGCAGGAGAACCTGGTACAACAGTGGAGCCACACATGAGAAACACAGCCAGACATTTCCTCTGTAATACTAATAATCGTTATCAGATATAATTTCCTAATTGCATTACCGTATCATAATCTATCTTCGGGTCACTAAGAGGAGACATCATTTCCTTGAGATATCAGACTTCACAAATCACGCAGGAAAGAAAGGGATGCAGATCAGAATCCTGGTCGGAAAACAACAATGGTCAAAAATGAGCAAAACATTAGTATGCTTAGTATAAAAAACTATTATATATTAAAAATCTGAAGGGCTTTTTTTTTTTTTTTTGCATTGATGCCATAGAAGAACCATTTTGTTGTTCCAGGAAGAACACAGTGAACAGTTTTTAAAAGAACAATTTTTTTCCACATTTTTAATAATCTGAAGAACCCTTTTTTCTTTATAAAGAACCTTTTGTGCAATGGAAAGGTTCCATGGATGTTAAAGGTTCTTCATGGAACCATCAATGCCAATAAAGGTGTAAGATGTGAGAGAACTGTATTCTTTACATTTCTTGGCCTTTTTTCGTTTTATCCTGTTCTCACAAAGGCAAAAACACAACAGACACATTCTGTCTTGCAATCTGCTCACCCAACTTAATGAACAATATCCCATGAATTATTCCACTTGGAATCTCTCATTTATCTTCTCGAATCCTTACTCACGTCTCTCTCCTGGTCTATTTTTAAGGGGCCCTTTAAAAATTAATTCCCTCCATTTTTCTATCCTTCCAGTCCCTATTAGTATCCATTTCTGTGCGAAAGATAGTAAAGTAGATTTGAAGCAAAAAGCAATTTGAATTATACGTCATGTTTTGATAAATGCCATTTTCTTGGTTAATGCAACCTTTTGGTCGTATTTAATACATTTTACTATGTGCTTAAAATAAATTTTGCAGAATTCCACTTAATTTCTTAAAAACAATCTTAAGAACCAAGTCTTGCACTTTCTGTCTAAACAAGACAAATGCAGTGTTGCCAAAAAGTATTTAGACACTTACTCTAAATGCCATTGAATAAATACAAAAATCTAAGTAAATTGCATCTGCAAACAAATGTGTCACATTTTTACAATTCAATAAAAAAACTTTTTTTTTGGTTAATGCAACACTCTAAAAAAAATGCTGGGTTGTTTCAACCCAACTTTGGGTCAAATATGGACTAACCCAACTTTTGGGTTAAAAATTTAATGTAAAAATATAACCCAACGGTTGGGTTAGTGCATATTTAACCCAAAGTTGGGTTGAAACAACCCAGCATTTTTAGAGTGAACATTTTGGTCCCACTTAATCTACATTTAAATCCATTTTCCACATAATTTCTCAAAATCTGAAGAAACAAGTCCTGTGCTTTTCTACTGACCATAAAGCAACCCATCTGTAAAAAGAGCTGGAGAAATGGAGAAAAAAAAAAACTTTTGTGGTACAGTTGTAGCCCTTACAGGTACCATCAAATTTTAGTAATACAAATGCAAATGCTGTATGATTAGCCACACAACCACCAAATGAAAAATCTTTCACTGTGAATTGTACAGTAAACTTTAATTTTTTCCTTCTCCTTTTATTCCAAAACTGACAAATGTCTGATTGTCTGAAGTCTGACAAATGATTAATTGCATTTCAATGTGCTTTCAGTAGCAGCGGGGATGCACTGGGACTAAAAACAGGCCAGGACCTCTGCCAGCAGACTACAAATACAGCCCGCTGTATTATCTAGTTCATATTTATTGATTTTTGTAGTGTTTTGATATGTCTGAAATAACTGTTTTGACATTGCATAGGCAGCACAATTAAACTGAACAGCAAACAATACATTTCTATTAGGGATGCACCGATTGTTGTCGGTGTTTCTTTGTTTGAATATGGCGCTTATCACATGCTGTGTGGTATCGGCGTTTGGTATCGGGGCATTTTAACGAGTACGAGTACAGGAGGCCAGTATTGGGCCCGATACGTGCATCCCTAATTTCTATATAGCATGTTAAATGTTTAGATGATCAACACACATCGGTGTTGGTTCCGGAGGTATTTTTCTCATTCATTTCATCCATGGGGTTTTTAAAAAGTCTTTTGAAACTTATATGGTAGTTAAATAGCCCCTAGACCTCAGTAATCGTGAAAAAAGCCAGGAAATTTCAGTTTTGACAATATGGGACCTTTAAAGCATTATAAGCCATGAACCAATCCAACAAACTATGAGGAGAATCACAACATTACAAACTTTTATTTGAAGCAAAAGATATTTGAAAATCCAACAAAGGCAGAAGAATGTGTTAACCTTTTTTTTTTTTTTGAGGGCATAGTGGGCAGAGCTAAAGATCTCTTTTGGCAAGCTTTGCTTGCTGCAACTCTCGGATTGGTGGAACTTTCTGAAAAGCATCATGGGTAATGTAGTTTTTCACCACAAATTCAACTATTGCACATGATTATTTAAAAAATAAATTTAATTAATCTGAACAGATCGATTCAACAAAACCAAGTCTGTCTTTAAGGGTTCAGCAGTTATTGTTAATATTAGAGATTATATGAGCATTATAGACAACATTTCACCAATGTCTGAAATAGACCCGTCTGACAAAGTTAAGAACACTTCTCCCTTTAAAATCTTCTTTACTTTGTATCTAAATTTGATTTCAACAAGTCTGTAAGTCAACCGGCACGCCTGTTACCAACCATGAAGAGTTTGCAACAGATGCCATCTTCAGCAGCACTCTAAGGATGTAATAAATCCAGATTATTATCTGCAGGTAGTACATCGTGTCCTCTGAGAGATTAACAGGTTGTTGACCGCATCTGTACTCCCAGCAGACACGGCATTCATTTTAATTAGAGTTTGAGTAGCTGACTGACAGGCCCGGTTCTCCAAACAAGAGCCAAAATAAACTTCAAACAGAGCCACGAGTCAACATCTAAACGATGGCTGAGGTTACTCATGATATTCATCACACGATTACCATCGACAACAGCAACCTTACCCTCGCTCAAAGTCTCTAATCTCTCCTCATGACATATTGACTCCTCTACAAGACAAATACACCTGACAACGAACACTGAGGTCCCCACACCAAATGCCAGCTGATCTGCTCTTTATCAGTCTGTAGAAACCGTTTCGTTCGTTGAGTAGAACTCAATAGAAATTTGACTGGGCAGCAAGAAAAACAAGAAACAAACCAAACCGTATGTGCATTAGACTGTTATGTTATGAGGAATGATCTGTAAAGCTCTGTATATATAATTTTTTATTATTATTCTTACCGATAATAACTGTCTGATATATAGTTGAAACTAACATAAATAAAAAATAACACAATAAAAACTAAAATCAGTTGATTTTATATGATGCGCTGTCTTGGAATAATTTGTATCATACAATTTAGGTTTCACATTTACAAGATTATAATACAAAGCATTATAACAAAGCAAATAAATAAAATATTTATATTTTTTATGGGTCAAAGTAAAGTCCCATTTTGGTGTCTGCATCAAATAAAATTTAGAAAAGTGATTTTATATACATAAAAATGCAAGTAAAGTGTCTACTTTAATGTGTCAAATAACTTTTGTGAAAATAAAATATCAAACGTGTAAAATAATTTCCATTGTCGTTCAGCGTAACAAACCTATTTATGTAAAGATGAAACAACATACTTATTATGACCTGCACTTATTAAAAATATATAAAAGAAAATCTGATCATACTAAATTTTATTATATTTTAAATGTTTAAAAACTTCTTGCTTACAGTTGACAGTTTGGAGGTTATTGGCAAAGACTGGTAAAAGATATAAAATGACTATTAATTAGTATTTTGGGAACTGCACTGTGAGTCTTTTAATGTCATTTAATGATTCTTGATCTAAATATGCTTGACAAGATCTAGATAGATAGACAGACAGACAGACAGACAGACAGATAGATATTCACCATAGGGCAAATCTTCAATCGAATAAAAAAAAAAAATCCGCATTCGAATTTTAGGTCTGTGTCAGCCGTCAGGTGGTTATCAGTGGCGCACGAAATGTGACGACAATGTAAGTGTCATTGCATTTTAATGCTTTTGTTAGCCTATCCAGTTGAACCCACTAGATGCGGCGCTGCTACGTTGTTCATTCAATATATTGCGGAAAACGAGAGCATCAGTGTGGAGATGGATGTTGCAACTTAATTATAATTGGTTTATAAACATTATTTTAAACATTATGCCCATTTTTTTCAAAGATAGTCGTGTTGTTTTATTACGCTTTGAAGAAACGTGCATAATATTTAGCTCGATGCGTCCCCTAGTGCCCTCAGGAGAGAAGCCAAAAGCTTTTTTTCCCCCTAACTGAAATTATGCCTTTTAAATTCGAATATAATTCGAATTTTTATCATATTTAAGTAGAAAATTCGAATTTAGTTTTTCAGTCATTTTGACAGCCCTAATTCACAAACAGCATGTTAAAGAAACTAATTATTATTAATCGCTTCACATATCAATAAGACCTTCTTTAGCAGGTGGTTCTTGGCTATATAGAATACAATGCAATATCGACTTTTAAACCTTAAGTCAAAAATATAAGTAAGTTAAAAGTCTCTCTAAAGGCTCAGTTAAACAGTCAAAACTCTATGTGAGGCTATACCAGCACATTTTTCTTTGAACCAAATAAAACAACCTGTGCCAATTAAAAGCTGGAACACAGTCCTGGTTTGTTTGTCAGGAGAGCACTAATACACACAAGAACAGAAAGAAAAGCTAAGGTTTGTATTACTGGAAACAATTTTAAGCAATGCGAGCAGCTGCTTCAGCTGTTGACATTCTTGTCTGAATGAACAATTCAGTTTACATTATGCAAATCTCCCCACCTCTCTGTTTGTCGCCACACAGTCCAAAACAGACTGAGCTTTTTCAACAAAAAGTAAAGCCACAACCACAAACAGATTCAATCAGAGCCATCACGTCAGGCACTTCAAGTGTTTCCCATTGCCTTGTGAGGAAAAACATTAAGTTTCCCAAGTGTGGATATATGCTGGAGTGAAACCAAAAACCTCCAAGAGCACTTAGCAAACCGCCTCTGAATCACAAACCAGTAACCAAGCTCAGTAATGGATCTAACAGCCTATATTCATTGATGTCTCCTGTCAGATTATAATGCTTTTTAATATGGATACTTTGCGTATAGAACAGAACAGAATGTGAAAAACAACTAGCTATTTCAATCTTAAGAGCCATTTAAAAGCTCTACTATAATATGCAAATTATATATAATGCATATCCATAATACTAACAACAATCAGTGCCAATATGGGTGCTCAATTTACACTTTACATTTGAAAAGCATGTGAAATTAAAATGGACTCTTACCCTCTTAATTACACTGCTGGCCTTAATGAGGCCAGTAACACTTTTATTATTTAAAACAACGAAGTAATTTTATTTCGCAAAATGCATTAAATTGATCAAGAGTGAAAGTAAAGAAATTTTCATTGTTACAATGTTTTAATTAAAATTACTTTTTTTTTTTTTTTTTCAGAACTTTCTATTCATTGAACCCTGACAACAAACTGTATTACGGTTTCCACAAAAGCCGCACAACTGTTTTAAGCGTTGATAATAATAATAAGAAATGTTTCTTGAGTAGCAAATCAGCATATTAGCATGATTTCCGAAAGATCATGGGACACCGAAGACCGGAGAAATTATGCTGAAAATTCAGCTTTTCATCACAGGAATAAATTTCATTTTAAATATATATTTCAAATAGAAAATAGTTGTATATATGGAACCTCTTTAACTAATGTCAACAATCCTTCTTACTTTTCAACACCTTATCTCCGACCACTTGACTCTATTCTGGTAATGTCCACTTTTCAAGATCTAATCAATTCCTGAAAGATAACGTCCTCTTAGGTATTCACTCAATGAATATTCACTCTGAAATATATCAAATTACAGAAGCAAAATGACTTGTGTTGTCTTTCAGTCTTTTGTAGATTTAGCCGTTGAATTCTCGCGCCACAAACCCCGCCCACCAGCCTGGACAAGCGCAATGATTGACAGGCGAAGAGTTTCTGCACAAAGTCGCAAGCACTAGCTATTTCAGATATCTATGTAAAGTCGTAGAGACATTTTCTGCGTATTATTCCATTAAAAAATAATAAGTCCACTATATTATAATGCAAGCATCACCATCTCTCTCATCTAATGTAACTGGTGAAGAAAGCCTTTATATTATGACTGTCTGTCTGCCTGCCTGTGAAGAAATACTTGATTTAATTTAAATTGGCGCCTTCTTGACGATTGTGTTCAGCTGAGGTGGGTCTCTCTCATCTAATGTAACTGGTGAAGAAAGCCTTTATATTATGACTGTCTGCCTGCCTGTGGAGAAATACTTGATTTAATTTAAATTGGCGCCTTCTAGACGATTGTGTTCAGCTGAGGTGGGCGGAACAGAAGAACATGCCTTCTTTTATTAAATCTAACCTGTATGAAGCGATTTATGAGGCGATTTTGGTGGTTTACAATGCACTCGAGCGCGATAAATGACTTCATTTGTGATCAAATCTTTCTGAAGGTTGACCATACCTTACTTTCTTCCTAAATAACCACTGTTCCATCAGCTGCAGTCAAATAAAACTTAGTTCTCTATAAAACTGTTCCAATGCTGTGGCATCATCTCGTCTACACGAATCAGCTGCTGGAAAGGAGAACAGAAGCTAAGCAATTCGCTAACGATTCGTTCTTTTGAGTCGAATCTTTTAATGAACTGATTCACTAAACCAATATGAACTATTCGTTCGCACATCGGACTTAAATCAATTCACGAGTCAGAGCAGTTTTCGAATCAACAGCTCAATGAACTCATATCCAAAAACTGGCGAGTGAACTGACAGTAAAAGCCTTTTCCATTTAAGAAAATTTGACTGGGGCATAAGTTTGTTTAGGACTACGAATTTGTATGACTGTTTTATCTCATTGACTCATAAACCAATGCACTACAACATCACTAAACAAAACATGCATGGATGTGAAATACGTAAATCAATTTCATTTTATGTAAATTAATTTATGTAAAATTTTGTTTGTGTGAGCCGAATCGGATCTAAAACATAATGGAACTGTTACAAAAACATATTATTATTAATGTTCTTTTTATTATTATTATGCATTTATAACCAGAAATTGGGCAAATTTGCTTTAATATGGTTTCACTGAAAGCCTATGCCTCTACGGAATGAAGGGACAACGTGACGACGAGAGCTATTTAGAATGAACTGTTCGAAAGAACCGACTCCGGGAAATGAATCAACCTACACATAGTTCATTACCGAAGTCAAATTAAACGCGGTTTAGAAGTCTAATACAGAAACGCAACTTCGTGTGAGCTGAATGAACAATTTTTATCCGGTGGCATCATCTCTTCCACCGCAGATTCAAGAATCAATCACTGGAAATAGGATTTCCAGGGCGTCAACCAGGGTTAGGACAGTTGACATATCTCTCAAAAAAAAAATTTTTTTTTAAAAACCACGGCGCGAAAATAAAAACAAGCAGAGGATGATCGCTTGGATAAATTGTTTTCAAGATTATAGGCGTTTCAACATTGCATTAATCAAATGCATTAGAAGTATTATAAAATGCTCTACGTTAAATTAAAGCACAAAACCTGTGGCGCAGTCTAGACCAGTGCTGACATTTATAAATGGATGTCAGAAAACCAAACCAATCAATGTACAGATATGTAAATAACTTTTTTCTTTTGCATCTGATGCTGTTATGACAACAATGACTTACTGTATGTAATACAGAAACAGAAAAGTAAGCCTATCACAGCCAACTAAACTACTTATATGAATCACTGGGGGAAAAAAATAGGAGTTGAGAATGTGCATGTTGCATTGCATTCTGTCAACTGAATGAGAACATCTAAAAACGAAGCATGCTATTGACTTTTGCTACTGTATAATCACAATCAAGCTCAGACTAGCTCGGATTTCATTTTAAAACCCTGGGTTTTAACTCTTTTATGCATCAGACATTGTATTGTTATTTGCTTTCAATTATAACCTGGAGCATTTTTTTATTGACCATAATTTTTAATAGCTTTCATCAGCACTTTATGATCCACTCACCATCTCACCATCTTCCAGCAAAAATCAGGGAATTTCTGCCAACATGAGGGGAAAATTAATCCTAAGTAAACTCCAAGGGATTTTCGACGAGAAAAAAAATAATCGCAGAAGACTGATCAAAAAGCGAAGCGCTTGAGACCACGGAGATGAGCGCTTCCGGTTATTCATTAAACCCAGCGCGAAATCACCAATCCTACTATGCCTGAGACTGAGCTTATGAATATTAAGTAGGCCATGGTAACGTTGCCGTATCCACCTTCAGATAGCAATGGCTTGCCTCATGAATATTTATTAGGTTGTGCTGACGTCACATCGTAACCGTCCAATAGAGAACGTTCGCTTATGAATGTTAAAAACGTGACCTTCGCCATAGTAGGAGTCCTACATTTTCAGAACACGTCGTTTTCACTTTGATTTAATTCTGTATGCGTTTTTTTCCTCATAATGGTGTTTTGTTTGCCCCACCCCTTGTCTTTAAATACCCACATTTTGACAATAAAACAAAATAAATTAAAACTAAATGAGAATAAGATATAGTATGTTGTCTTTATTTTCTTTTTTATTTCTACTTTTTTCTTTTTCTTTTCCTTATTATACCGTTAGATTTTAGATGACTTGAGGTAAAAAGACATTCAAAGACAGTTTTGTCATTTTATCTTATGTTTTCTTTAATAAAACATCAGTACTGTAAAATATCAACACGGTTACCCTGATATAGAAAATAAATAACCTAAAATAATAATAATAAAAATAATCCTTCTATGAAGCACCATTTAATTTAATTTACATTTACCTTGAAAAAGGTACCTTTTAATAGACTTTGCGTACTACAGACTTTTTAAAGCGAGTTCATAAAAACGTCATAGCTGAGCAAAGCAATTTTGAAGGTTTACTCAATGTTCCGGTAACTAGGTGCGAAGCCTGATGGCGCCATCTAGTGGATTAAATCACATAAGCAGTGTTTGGGTTCCCAGGTAAAAAAAAAAAAGTGCACTTCCATAATGTACCTTAAGTGCTATATTTTCACGTACTAATTTTGTACTTAATATACTGAAAATTATTCTTTAGTACTTCTTAAGTTATGCTTAAGATCATCTAAATATTTTATAAAAATCTCTGTATTTAAAAATTTTAGTTACCACGTTTTCATACATTTCATACATTTTTCATACATTTTTCTACAAGTGGTAGCCTAACTAAATACATTTTTAAATACAGAGATAGTATGTTAAAAGCACATTTTAGTTCGTATTCATGATGTCCCAAAATAGCACAGTTGAGTACACTTAGATAAATTTAAGTTTGTTTTAAGAAGTACTAAGGAATAGTTTTTAGTATATTAAGTACAACATTAGTGTGTGAAAATAGAACATTTTAAGTACATTATGGAAGTGCACTTTTTTCACCTGGGTTTCATTATCTACAGAAATGTTACATGTAACGAAAGAAAGAAAGAAAGAAAAACTGGCTGCCAGAATTCAGTGTTTTTATTTCACTACTTGGTCCACTCATCCATTAAAAATGCTTTATAAATACACAATTGATATTTATCTTCAGGAATAACTTCAACTTCAAGCATTTAGCAGAAACGTTTTTTTTTTAAACATATTTGAGAAATATAAATTCAGTCAGGGTGTCTAAACTTTTGACTTAGTGTTTATTTACATTTCATAACAGTATGTAAGACAACATAAAACAGTTTATTTATATTTCACAAGATATATGATGAACAAATATTGTTCAATTTACCAGCCTAACTGAACTATTTAAATTCTTAAAATACTAATAACCACCGATAGCAATGCAGATGGTAAAAAAAAACAAGGTCCAAAGTTAAGATAATCAAAATGGGCCTATCCATGAACCACGACTACTAAAATTATGTCATAAACTTTAATGACATAATATATAATATAACAAAATAACTCAATGCACATAACTGATGTATCTACTGTATCTAAATTGTGCATTGTTATATGTTTTCTCACGCAGATTGTGGACACTTGCTCAAGGATCATCCAGATGTCACTGGATCGGGTCGTTGCTCAGCAGCACTCGACAATCTGCAGGGCACACAAACACTGTGTCTGTCTGTGTAAACTACAGCACATATGGCATATAGCTATGTTTGCATCCCTGTTTGTGTCTTTATAGACCTAATGTTTTACTATTTCAAAACTAAACATTTAAATGAAAACAAAAAAATAAAGCTAAAAACAATTCAAAATATTAAAAGAACAAAAGGTATGAGCACACACATATACATGTACATATATATAAATACATTCAATATATATATATTATTTCATTTCCATTTTGTATGTTGAAGTACTGAAATAACTCAAATTAAATAAAACTAAAACTTAATAAAAAAACCTATATAGACATAATAAAAATGTTCATCATGAACATCTGTCTGTCTGTCTGTCTGTACACTCTAAAATATGTCTATCTATCTATATCTGTCTGTCTGTCTGTCTGTCTGTCTGTCTGTCTGTCTGTCTGTCTGTCTGTCTATCTATTTATCTATCTATATCTATCTATATCTGTTTCTCTGTATGTCTGTCTATCTATCTATCTATATCTGTCTGTCTGTCTGTCTGACTGTCTGTCTGTCTGTCTGTCTATCTATCTATCTTTCCATCCATCTATCTATCCATCTATCTATCCCATGTGCATTTGAATCGAGTTCAGTTACTTTCCACTATTTCCCAATAAAGTGAGACTGTTGAGCAAATGTTCATCTAGCAGCTATAATACGGTTTAACAGGCTTTGTGTCAAACACAGATTAAGCTCTTCATGTAGAAACAGCTTTTCAAACAGCCTGCAGCCGATGCTGTATCGCAGCAGTAAGAGGCGTATTTTTATTCTGTGGGTCGACCGAATGAATCAGGTGGAGCACATTTACTGCTGCTCGAGTCCATGACATGGGGAACATCCATCTAGTGCAGCAGAACATCTCAGAAGGGGTGTTGGAGAACCACAGAAGAGAAGAAAGCGGTACAGTTCAACAGGTGTGTTTGCATGTTTATTGATCATTCACGAGTAATCGATATATTGAGATATATTGA
The DNA here is from genome assembly GCF_001515625.1 of Sinocyclocheilus rhinocerous. Taxonomy (NCBI): domain Eukaryota; kingdom Metazoa; phylum Chordata; class Actinopteri; order Cypriniformes; family Cyprinidae; genus Sinocyclocheilus; species Sinocyclocheilus rhinocerous. The sequence goes on along the minus strand of NW_015658752.1, from coordinate 889,191 downwards.
ACATGCCTGTGATGTGAGTTTCTGTCTTTTACAGATGGACGGTGACAGGGATTGTTTATTGTCTTCACATAAGGACATGGGGAAAAGTGGAACTAGTTCGATATCCTCTGCCTCATTTAATTTCATCAATTCCATTATAGGATCTGGAATCATAGGTAATGTTTTGTTATCGATGCTTCTAAAAAATAGTATCATTTTAAACGGAGTAAATACATACAGGCAGTACCAGACACACTGAACAAAATATATGTTCCTCTTAAACTTAAAACATATTGAAAAATGCATGCTTAAATTTTGTTACAAAATTATTATTATTATTTTAAATTGATTAGTTATAGGGGATGTTGAGGGAAAAGCATCATCATGTGTACATGTGAACTCCTTTACAGTAATACTGTAAGTGTTTCTCATAAAGTTGGTTAAGAGAATGTCCAGTGATACTTTATTATCTAAAATATAGTGTACAATGGATTTGTTTAATACTTTCCCACTAGGCTGTATACTTATATATAGTATGTATGACTGTACAAACTCTTGGCTGCCAGTGTATATTTTTTGATATTTTGGTTGATTGTCCTTTACTTTTTTTAAATCAAACAGGATAATTTGCAATAGTCAGTGCAATATCTGTATAGAAAATCAAATCTGTTCTTCGAGTCGAAAGCATGCTTGATGATGTTTGGATGCTATTATGTTCATTAGTTTCTTATTAGTCACATTTGTAAATATTTTACTAGGTCAGTAGATGTGAGAAGGGGCTTAGATTCCACGCGGTGCAGGATCATATGATTGTAGAACAGCCACAGTCAGTTCACATGCTTCTGCTGCAGGAAAAAAAGAACAAATATTTTTCTGGTCCTATGATATATCTTAGGGTCCAGAAAAGGTCAGCAATAAATATATAATGTATGCATTCTTGTCAGTAGCTATTTTTGTGCTCTATCACCTGCCTGATCAGAAAAAAAGATAGTTAGTCATCAGATCTTTTTCCTGTAGGGGAGACTGGGGCTAGTTGTCACATTTTTGATCTATTTCACATCCTCCACATCTCTGATCTCTTGGTTTCATTCATCAAGGTTTGCCGTATTCCTTGAGTCAGGCCGGCCTCCCAATGGGTCTCCTGCTGCTTATTCTGGTTGCCTTCATCACAGGTATGCACTGCAAATGTGCATGAGCCGTTAACTGCATTTAGATCAAAGTAATGGGTTAAAACACTTGCATGCACTGGTTACAAAGGAAGCCTAAACAAGAATAAAGTTTAGGCAATAATTTGTATTAAAATGAAAATGCATAGAAAAATGTAACCTATTCATATGGACAACCTTGTGATAGTTTTGTGGTGCTATGATAGTTTTACGGCGCTTTTGTCTCTTTGACAGTTAATCTCCATAATATTTCACCATAAATATATTTTGTAATGCTTTCCTCACCATGAAAAAGAGCAGCTCAGATATTCCACCCTATGTTTGCATTTTTGTTTCACAGAAAGACTGTTGTGCTTTCTTTGTAAGCAATGCATGAAGTATTTTACACAGTACTGTCTAGGAGCATAGTAAATAAATGTCTAAGAGCATTTTGTTTTACTTTATATATGTATATAAGTAAAAAAAGGTGTGTGTTTAAATGTGGAGAAATGTATTCTTTTTTCTTTCGGCAGATTACTCCATCATCCTGCTGGTCAGAGGAGGGAATCTGTCTGGGACTCACAGTTATCAGTCTCTGGTTCAAAGCACATTTGGCCAGATTGGATATTTGATCGTGTCGGCTCTACAGTTTCTTTACCCATTCATTGGTAATTATCACAGACATCTCCTATCTATCCTTACCTTTTATTGAATAAATATTGTGAGGTGAAGTGAGATTTTGAAGAATAGATATTTTTTTGCCTTTATTGTGTCCCATATAGCGATGATCAGCTACAATATCATCACAGGTGATACGCTGACCAAAGTGTTTATGAGAATTCAAGGAGGTGAGCTGGTTATTATTACATACTTTTAAAAAGAGGTCATAATATTCCATTTTTATTTTTTTTATTGTCCCAGAGGTCTATTTGCACTAAAAAGTCATAATTTAGTTATCATGATGTAACACAGTTCGTAGTCATGGGAAGAAGGAGGCGGGAACCGGCGAACATTTAAACAAAACTTTAATAATAAAATAAACACAAAATAGTGCGACAGCCCCTCGCGGACGACTGTCGCGCACAAACAGAACCAAAACACAAAATAAAATCCAGGCCTTGTCCTCCCTCGTCCAACACTGTCGTCACTCCTCCTTTTATCCTTCCGGAGATCCTCCGTGGGACTCGAGACCGGTGAGTGGCGCAGGTGTCGCGCATTAGCATTTACTCCACCGGCCTCGCTCCGTTCCCACGGCTCTCGGCCCCGCCCCTCTCGTCACACATGACAATTAATTTTTTGCTGCTATGCCTTTAAGACTTTTATGTACTGTAAAAGCATATGAAAATTTGTTTGCCTTATATGTTTCTGAAAAGCTACAGCATGTTGTCATAGTACAATAAACACATGACTTGTCCAAATTAAATTAATTCATCTTGGGTATAGATGCCATATTCTTACTTCTGATAAAAGCATAAACCTGACATGTGTGCTCTTTGTTTTTCCAGTTGGTCCCGGAAACATTCTTACAGAGAGACATTTTGTAATAATGATGTCCACTCTTCTGTTTACACTCCCGCTGTCTCTCTATAGAGATATAGCAAAGCTGGGAAAGGTTGAGTATTACCTACTTCTACCAGGTTTTTTTTAATTTTTTTTTTCAATATAATCATTTGTGATCTGTGGCTTTAAATTAATATTTCACCCAATAATTTCACCTGTCATTTAGCTGTTATTTACTTACTCTCATGTCTGTTTTTTCTGTAGACAGTTTTTTCATACAACAGTCACCTTGTCTGATTATGTTGGGCTTTTAAAATAGACGAAAAAGGATAATAAATGCTTCATAAAAAATAGTCCATATGACCTGTGTGCTACATTCCAAGTTATTTGAAGCCAAGTCATTGTTGTGCTTCACAGAAAAATAACATCACATGGGTCTGGATGACATGAATAATAAAGTAAACTTACGTTCCTTTAGTCTAGTAGGTGTTCATCTTGAAATATTACTACGTAAAAGTTATTCATCTTATGTTTACTTCATAAAAATCAGTAAAAATTTCAGTAAAGATTGAACTCAAGATATGTGAAGCATGAGCTGAAGGTGGACATTTGTACAACTATACTAAAATGACTTTTACTTGGAAAAAATGTCTAAGCTATCAATCAGACAACAGAAGGCATGTAGTAGATTGTGTACATGTATTTCAGCAAAGTTTTTATCATGTTGATCATTTAGAGGCCTTAGAAATTTAACAATCAAAGATGAAACAGTAAGCTTTATAGGTTAAAACGGACAGTAATGAACCCTCTCCCTTCCTCTGTTCCAGGTATCTTTATTGTCCATGCTTTTGACTCTTGCCATCCTCATCACAATGGTTGTGAGAGCAGCGACACTAGGACCACAGATGTATAAAATCTCTCTCTCTGTCTGTGTGCATTCATTCACACCATCCACCATATGCAGATGTTTGCCGACCGCAGCTCAGGATAATGATTTACCCTTTAAACACTCATTTCTGAGAAATGATCTCACTGAGCTTAATTTTTTTATTTGACTTTCCATCATATTTTTGGCCTTAGTATAACAAGGCATGTACATAGTGTCACAATGCAGTGAAACAATACACACATATTTTGTGATGTATGATGAAGCAAACCCCTAACCCTTGTGAAACCCAGATTGAATGTTTGATTTTTCACTGAGTTGATAAAAAAACAGGCAAAAAATCAGTACAATACAGTTTCTAGAGACCTAAATATCATAGAGATTTGGAAATGTGGCTGTCTTGACTCTAAGACATGCTAAAAACAGTGTTTCTGCCAGTCTTAAAAACATTTAAAAAATAGCTTTCCACAAATTAAGGCCTTAACATGTCTTAAAGTGCCCCTATTTTGGATTTTTGAAAATTACCTTTCATGCAGTGTGTAACGCAGCTCTAAGTGAATGAAAACACCCTGCAAAGTTTTAAATCTGAAAGTGCACCGTGTATAAAGTTATTGTCTCTCAAAAGAAAGAGTCGACTCTGAATCATTGAAACCAGTCGTTTTTCGGAAACGGGCTTCCATATTTTCGCGTTGGTCTGAATGAAAATGCAAATTCATTCTTTGCCACTAGATGCCGCTTTTGGAGCGGTAAAAACAGCTGTTTCCCCGGTAACACTGTACACAAAGCAGCACTGCGCTCACAAAAGCAGCTTTTATTATGAAATGGAAATGAAGTCGACCAATCAGACCAATCACCGCAGATTAGCGTCACGCAAAGGAGGGGTTTGGAAAAATGAATCGTTGAGCTAATCGTTTGGAAGTCATTGAGCAAGTAAGGTAAAAATAAATGCATACTGTAAGGTAAAAATAAATGCATATTATAAGACAATGAAAGTGTTTTTTGACCTTGCATGCATGTCAGCCTGTTGTTGGGGACTCCCAAAACCAAAATATGAACCTTTCATTACCCATAATAGGGGAACTTTAAAATAGAGTAGAAAGTCTTAAATTCATAAAGTCATGGCATTAAATGTTGCATGCACTTAAAAAAAAACAAAAAAACATTTCTGTCAGTATTTTAAACTTGTATTCCAATACAAATATCTAAATATCCTTAAATCAAAATACAATTATTTGAGATGCAAAATGAAGATGTTTTTGTGTTTTTTTTTTTGTATAAATTAAGTGAGTTTATGCTTTAAAACAAGAACAAATATCTATCAATGGGGTATGAAAACTTGTTTTCCCATCATTATATTCTCCTTATACATTTACATTTAGAGAACATATTGAAGTCCCGTGTTTCCTTTAATTAATCCCTTACATTTTCTTAAATTGGTCTTAAAGAGGTCTTAAAAATTCTTCAATTTACCTTCATAAAACTTACAGAAACCCTGTAAAAACACTCAAAACACCCTGGCAGTGGTGTTTGCATAGTCATGCACAAACATCAAAAATAGTTATTTCTAAAATGAATAACTACATTTTTATTTCACCCACAGACCTGCGTCAGATGATGCATGGGTGTTTGCACGGTGGAATGCAATTCAGGCAGTTGCCGTCATGTCTTTCGGTGAGGTTTTACTTTCAGTAAACATATTTCAATTAAAGTACCTTTTTCAATCCAAACTTTGACATGTTTCATATTTTTCAGCTTTTATCTGCCACCACAACAGCTTTATGATCTACGGGTCGCTGCGGGAGCCCACACTGAGCAGCTGGTCTCTTGTCACTCATGTATCTGTGGGTTCAGCTGTACTAGTCAGTGTTGTCTTTGCTGCTGCAGGTTATGTGACTTTTACTGGTTATACACAAGGTAAATTACTGTAAATAATGTCACAATATCTGCACTTATTACTTTGATAAATCTGTGCCATATGGTACAAAAAGCAACCAAAGAATTGCATGTTTTCCTGTTGTGTTACTTGTCCAAGGTGATATATTCGAGAACTACTGCAGGAATGATAACTTGGCTACATTCGGTCGATTCTGCTATGGCGTCAGTATAATCACCACGTTCCCTCTGGAGTGCTTTGTAACCCGTGAGGTAAGATAATTTAAGCTTTTACTGTATATACAGAATGGGTGATTTTTCAACTGGGGCACTTTTGACTTCTTGAAAGCTTGAAAAATGTCCTGAAATGAAAATCTGATCATGGCCTTGATCAACCTTTAAGTGGATTTTCCATCATAAATATACTGATCTCTACAATACTTGTTGTGATGGGAATTGCAGCAGTATTGGGGACACTGATTTTATATACAGGTGCATCTCAATAAATTAGAATGTCATGGAAAAGTTCATTTATTTCAGTAATTCAACTCAAATTGTGAAACTCGTGTATTAAATAAATTCAATGCACACAGACTGAAGTAGTTTAAGTCTTTGGTTCTTTTAATTGTGATGATTTTGGCTCACATTTAACAAAAACCCACCAACTCACTATCTCAACACATTAGAATACTGCATAAGATGAATAAAAAAACATAATTAGTGAATTGTTGGCCTTCTGGAAAAGTATGTTCATTTACTGTACATGCACTCAATACTTGGTAGGGGCTCCTTTTACTTTAATTACTGCCTCAATTCGGCGTGGCATGGAGGTGATCAGTTTGTGGCACTGTTTTTTTTATTGGTCTTATGGAGTATTCTAATTTGTTGAGATAGTGAGTTGGTGGGTTTTTGTTAAATGTGAGCCAACATCATCATAATTAAAAGAACCAAAGACTTAAACTACTTCAGTCTGTGTGCATTGAATTTATTTAATACTCGAGTTTCACAATTTGAGTTGAATTACTGAAATAAATGAACTTTTCCACGACATTCTAATTTATTGAGATGCACCTGTATATATTTGTTTGATATATAAAAATAAAATTTGTAAACTTAAATACTAAATTAATTGAATGCTTATGAGTTATTATAGTTAATTGAAACTAACACAAAACCATAAAAAAAATCGTAAAGTAAAATAAAATAAACGTTAACTGAAATAAAATGTACACTGCAAAAAAAACCACAGCTGCCGTTTTTTTACCGTAAATTTTACGGAATTTTTTTTACAGTGTACAGTATATAAACAAATGTAAACTATTTGTACTTCAGCTAGTTGCTAAGGCAACATTTCTCCTTTTCATTCAGTAAAAATTAAAACCAAAATAATAGAAACTATGTAAACATAAATAAACATAAAAGTATAAAAATGACAAAAACACACAACAAAATGACTAAAACTAACCAAAATTAAAATTAACCTGGAAAATATAAAAAAGGCAAATTCAAAATATAAATAAAAACTATAATAGTATCTCAGTGATACTAAAATAACACATAATAATGTGAAGTAGTACTCTGGTTTTAACACTTTTTATTATTTATTAAAAAGAAAAACTGAAAGGCATTTAATATCCTCCTTTAACTTGGTGCAACAAATAGTCAAAATCTGTAGACTCTTGATTTAATTTTTCAGAGCTTCCTGTATGCATTTACAGTCATCCTGTCAACCATATGCAATGTTTTTTACATTTTAAAGTGTGACGTACTAAAAAGGCTTGTTCTAGTATTTAATTAGCTTTCTTTAAAGTTGGTTGTTTCTTGATGTTGTCAATATTTTTTCCAGGTGATCTCTAATGTGTTTTTTAAAGGAGAGCTCAGTAACACCACGCATGTCATCATTACCTTGGTGATCGTATCAGCGGCGACGGCCATATCGCTCTCTTATGACTGTCTGGGTATTGTACTGGAACTGAATGTGAGTTTTCCTGTTGTTTCATCAACATCAATGAAGCAGCAGTCAGTCATTCAGAGATGTGTGTAAATGTTGTGTTTCTGTGTCTCTCTCAGGGGGTTTTGAGCGCCATACCCCTCATGTTCATCTTCCCCGCCGCCTGTTTCCTGAAGCTCTCGGACGGCCGCTGGTTTCGCGGTGAAAACCTCATCCCCAGCATCATCCTGGCGGCAGGTGTTTTCGTGATGATTATCGGTTTGATCATGATGGTGCTCTTCCCTCAGGACTGTTCACACGGAGCAGAGCTGTTCTACTGCACCGTCTCCAACACCTCCGTTCCCAGCACCACTTCACCGAACAGCGGGCTGCAGTTTATTAACGCCACAATGTCAGCATTTTCTGACTGACATTAAGTTTGTCATTTTCACTGGAATCTTTTCATATGCCGTTTTCTAGTGATAAATTGTTGATGCAATTGGTGTATTAAAGAAATGACATAAAAACAATAGTTTTTTTTATTTTTTATTATGTGATGTACCTTCTAGATCTACGTTCTTGTTTTATATACTCGCCAATTTTCATTTGAAGACTGTAAACGTATAAAAGCATAAATGTATATGTCATTTGAACCCATACAGTAGCTTTATGTAAGGAACAGACCCAAATTTAAGTTATTCAATGATAATCTTTAGCTGAATGTGATGTGCAAGTTTGATTTTGGCCTAAATGGCCAAAATGTCAGTTTTGTACAAAAAAACAAAACCTTTGGAAAAGCTGCGCATCTATGAGTTATGGAGATGTTTATTGATATTAGTCACTATTAGCCTGTGTCCCAGAGGTTAAGTTTTATTAAAACAATTTTTCATGTTAGGACACATTGCCTTGGGAACCTTTTATCATGCCTTTATCAAAAAGCCATTTTTACTCTTGTGCCAGATTCTGAAAATCCATTATAAAAACAGTCATTTTTATGTTTAAATCTATAATTCTCTAAATAACTTGCAGTTATATGTACTATATATTAATATAATTATAACTTTGCATATTTATTTATATAGGCTACTTATTTTTATATTATATTTTATTTTAGAATGCTTGTTTACCAAAGAAACCCTATGAAATATGAGTTTTGTGTGCCATTTTCATCTGTAATTTTGTCAAATTATGCAAAAAAATGTGAAGGTATAATTTAACTTTTTGTAGGCTATTTGAGATAGCCTGCATAAAACGCTACCTGTAAAATTAGTTTAAGAAATACTCAATTTAATCAAAACATTTTAAAACTTTAAAATGTTTTAAAATTGTCCAAATTTTAAAATGTTGTTGTCAGAGATTGTTATGTTCACCAATTTCAGAAAAAGAAAAGTACATCCTCCCATGATGCTCGTCTGTTGTTGAGTTAAATTAATTGGTCAAATAGGTTAACTTAGTTAGTGTGTGGTTAATCGGAGATGAAAACACGAGATTTGACTCGGAAACAAAATGATTTGAGACTCATAAGCAATTGAATTGAGACTTGACGTCGACCAAAAATTAGATACTTGTGAATAACACACGTATTTAGACCTAAAGGGAATTATTTTCCTCCAAACGGAGTTTGTCGTGTATTTTGACGCCATTTTGCTCTAAATCTGAAGGAAGAAAAAACTAAACTAAACAACAACAACACGACTGGACAAGTGCAACACACTAAAGGCAACTTTTTGAGAGTTGATTAGTGACAAAATAGTCGTCGAATAGGCTATGTCTTCAACTATCGTTATCGTAAGGAAAATATATGTGTGAATATTCTTCAGAAACTCTCCTCAGATTTGTGTGACAGCATACGCTTATGGACTACATGAAGGTGAGTAAATAACAGCAATGCCTTCTTTTCCCTTCTCTTTTTTTCTGGGAAAAACCATGTACTGATCACTTTTATCACTAGATGTCGGTATTTTGCCAGTAGTAGTAGACCGTTAGTGAACTGTATATCTAAAAATCCTCTATAGCCGAGAGAATGTACTAAAATTATCATCATTTGGCATGTCTGTCAACATTTTCCTAATGCATCCAGATCGTATTTTACGTTAATTATGCTGCGTTTGAGAAGTTTTCAATCTGGAAGTCTCCCCTCAAACAAACGGAACTCTCTCGCTTGGCGTTACGTGGGATTTTAGCACATTCACTGATTTGTTGAGACTTTTCTGGTCTGGGGTGACATGTAAATTCGCATTCCACCGTTAAACCGGAGTGTGAACAGTCGATGAATCCAGTGTGAGGATGGGAGGGCTGGCAGAGACTGTAAATCATCGTGTCATGACTTGAATATGCGGGGCTACCGTCTCCTCGGTTGAATAGGAACAGAGGAGCGTCTGTTGACAGGGGCAGGACTCTGGAAAATATGGTGGGAGTTGCAGAATTTTAAGGGGGTAACAACAACGGGACATAAGTGATGCAGGGACCTATAAGCAGTGGTTTAAGTCTAGACAAAACCTGCTGGAGTTGTTGATGATGCTGTTTTGCCGTATTGCTAGCGAGACTGATGACAGTTGACAGCCTCGCGAAAGTTCAAGTGCGATCAAGGTAAGCTTGAGGCGTCGTGCTCATTCAAACTATTATGACTCATTTACTCGTGAAAAGCAAAAGGATTTATGGATAAAACGTCACATTTTCTTCCTAGCCTTCACCTACTGTCAAGTTTATTTGCTGTTTTGCTTGGTTTATAAAAAAAATGTGTGTCACGTCGGGATTTGAACCCGAGTCGCCTGGAACGCAAATCTTACCGGCTAATTTGTTAAAAACTAAATTGTTTCCACCCGATCATCTGTCATTTTGATTAAAGCAATATTTGACCACAAATGCAATCTTGTCATGATCTTGTAGACCTCTGGAAAACTTGGATGATTATTTTGACATTTGTGACCCCAAAACCAGTCATAAGGGTCAATTTGGGTCAAAGCTGAATAAATAAGCTTTCCATTGATGTATGATGTAGGACAGTATTTGGCTGAGATACAACTATTTCAAAATCTGAAATCTGAGGGTGCAAAAAAATCTAAATATTGAGAAAATCGCCTTTAAAGTTGTCCAAATGAAGTTCTTAGCAATGCATATTACTAATCAAAAATTAAGTTAAAAAAAAAAGTTATATTTACGGTAGGAAATTAAAAATATCTTCATGGAACATGATCTTTACTTAATATCCTAATGATTTTTGGCATAAAAGAACAATCGATAATTTTGACCCATACAATGTATTGTTGGCTATTGCTACAAATATACCCCAGCGACTTATGACTGGTTTTGTGGTCCATGGTCACATTTTATAAAAATATATGTATGTCGAATCGGAATTCGAACTTGAGTAGCCTTGAAAGCAAATCATTGCTAATTTATTAGAAACAAATGTTTTTAATTCATGGTAGTCTATTATGATGATTAAAGGTATAGTTTACCTCAAAATGAATTTTTTGTCAAGCTATTATAGAGCTTCAGAAGACTTGATGACTTTGATTTCTTGACAGCAATCCAAAAAGCATTGTGTGCGATCAAGTGTCATTTCTATTCAAACTATTATGACTTTTTTTTTTTTATTCCTGAAACACAAAAGGAATTGGTACATGTATGTAGAGTTGGCTTTCGAATATGAGTTGCCTTAAACGCAAGTCATACTGGCTAATTCATTAAAAATCTGTCTTTTTTTATTTATTTTTTTTAGAAGTCATGTTAGACATAGTCTGTCGAATAAAGGAATAGCCTAGTACACCTAAAAAATTGTCAAGCTAAGGCTTAAGTGATGATTTTGACTTTTCTTGACAGTTGACAGCCATGCAAAGTTTGTGTGTAATTGAGCATCATGCCTATTTAATCTTTAGCTACGCGTTGAATACAAAATGAAGTTATCAAATTGTCAGGGTTGTCATTTTCCATATTATGACAAATTCAGGGTGAACACTGGCTGTTAAGTTCATTTGCAAGTTTGTGCGGCTTATAAAATAAAAACTATGTTAAAGCGGGATTTGAACTCTGGTAATACAGTAGCATGTTCGAACAAAACCATATCACTATGGTACTGTCATTGATCATGAGTTATATTTCAAAATCCTCCTATTTGTAGTGACTAAATAAAGTGTTGACTGCCTGTAAAGATCCTCCCTCCATGGGAAAATACCTCTACACGCCCTGCTGAAAGAGCCTAAACTGGTTTGCTGGTCTTACCTGGTTTAAGCTGGTCTCCAAGCTGGACCAGATCAAAAGTGGCCAATGCCCTTCTAAAACCAGCCCACAGACCAGCATGCCAGCTTAGACTGGTTCAAAACCAAGAAGTTTGTTTTTTCAACAAGCCAACCATGCATGATGGGAAGGGATGCACCACCTTCTGCAGAACTGACTCGTCTAGTTTAACCTCTCCATCTGTCAGCAGCACTCCCTTAAGGCTGTGCCATGAGTCAGTAGTGTTTGCTTTCTGTCCTATAGTGCCAGGGATTTCAGAGCCGTGCAGGCTGCTGCAGGGATGGATGGCGATGCGCACAGCCGGCCTCCTGACCGAAGGTACACCGTAAGCACTGAAAGACTTACTTATTGGCTTTGGGTTTGATCTCTGTCGTTTCCGTGGTTTAGTTCATTGTTGAACTCAAACTTTAAAGACATGGATATGCTCGTGTTGTAAATTAAGGAAGTATTTCTCTGTAACTTCCATTTTATAACTTTTTTTTTGTTGCAATTTTTACAATGGTGTGCAATCAAGAGGATGGGAATAAAGAGCTGAAGGAGAGTTTGAGAGTTCGGACTTTGTAATTTTTTATATAGTTTTTGAACATCTTTTACTATACAGATTTTGAATTTGATCAAATGCATGGATGTAATGCTTTAAGAGTGGCAATTTCGTGGAAATTTCTAATATGTACTGACAGATGTGCTGTTGTTTTCCCATCGAAATGAATGATGTCACTTCCTGGAGGATGATGTCATTGAGCAACTGGCTTTTGTTAGTAAAGGGATTTTGCAGAAGGCTGACAGATAGAAAGTGAGGACATGGGAAGAACTATGAAAATGTTTTGTAGAAATTTCCCAGTTATACAGTAGGTGTAGATATTTGAGTCCGATAGGAAACTAGATGTTATGCATGTGTGTTTGTTCTTTCATATTGTGGATTTAAAGATTATGTGGAATGAAGAGAAAAAGGGTCAGCTAATATTTGTAATTTTTTATTGCAAGTTTTTCCAGTTTTCTTTAACCTGCAAGCAGTTGATTGCACATTCCAGCTCTATGTGAAGAAAAATCACAGTGATGCATAGTGTGAGATCTGGAATCAATGATTTTAAATAACTGAAAATAAATATATGGATGGAATGCATTGGGCAGGACTAACATTTATGTGATCTGTTACTGCAGACTGGGCTGTTTATGAGTGAAGATTTAGATGTTGTGCGTCTAAATGTGTCTCTGGTTGTGTGTTTGTTTACAAGACAGTCTGACTGTAATTAAAGTCTCTGTTGTCGTAGGCATTGCCTCGACCTTTGACATCGGTGCATTTCCTGCCTGCAGAGCAGAGCTGAGAAACGCTCTTTGACACATGTGGAGGTCATGGGAAATTAACTTTAGGGAGGGGGGGGACTTTTGCAAAAATTCTTCTGCTTAATTTCTTTGCTGGGGAAATGAGGATGTAATTGCATTGCGTTTGTAACTTTACTGGACAAGAGTCATCTAGCGAAGAACAGGGTCCACGGTTTTCATTTCCCTCTTAGATATGACTGGAGATTACAGAAAAATGACGATGTGATGCTTGTTAATTTGACCTCAGAGGCAATTGTACTTATCTGGTGTGATAATCCATGGCTGTGGGGCAGGACTCAGAATCAAAAGACTAGGAAATTTAAAATATACAAACCAGATGCAGAACCTGGTTTTTGAAAACCACGTGAGGCCGATTAGCCGTCTATATCATGAGGAAATCTGGATTTTGAATCCTCCATATACAGTACATTAGCGTCAAATATGACCTTTATTAACACACTTTGCACTTTAAGACTTTGGAAATTTGTGCTCCATGGGTTCAGATTTAGCTAGCAGAGGATGATGTCAGCTGAGAACGTTCCAATGGCTGGAAGCGTTTTCTATGAAATCTGAGATTTTTTTCCAGCACGTTGTCATAACTCTCTTTTTCTGCACACACACACACACACACACACACACACACACGAGCACATCCCTGTGTTATTGTGATTTTAATTAGAGGCGAGTCTGATATTTTGAAGGCTTTTTATGAGAGCCTTTTGAGCCTCATGCAAACGCTCTGATTTTCCACCCAGAAATATTTGATTAGTGTTGCCCATGGGCTTTACGAAGAGAAAGTTTTGTTGTGTTAAACAGCATGTCTCTTAACCGCACAGAAGTTGTTGTGTAATTCGGGAGCAGGATTTTGGTTTCTCTGGCATTGTGGGGCATCAGGCCATCAACCATCTCTCTGCATGTCTGTGGTGCAACTCTGTTTGTAAATTGTAAATTTGTATCCTTTCGCCAAGTTGCACAGCTTATTTTTGGTTTGGTTATTTGGTCCATACACAAGTTTGGTTTCACCCTATTGCCCTGCAGGTATTATTTGTAGGTATTATTATTATAATGTATTATTTGAGTCTGTACAGTAGGTCTGGGTAAAAATATGGATTTTTCGGTTAATGGCAATCCTCAGGTGAAAGATAAAACTATAAAACCCAACCGTTGTAGTCTGATTCTCAAACACATTTTTTTTTTCTCTAATGAGCAATTTAAAAAAGACGAGTTACCAATTTGAATCAGTGTGAAACTGATCTAGTCTTGTTTTTACTTGAAACCTGGCATTGCGCACTGAATATAGTTGGTTCTATGACAAATTGCTTGTGATTTTCCTAGCTTTGGATAAAAACATCTAAAAAAAAAAAAGAAGCACCTAAAGCAAATGTAATTAAACACTGCCTAAGCAGTCAGTGATATAATTTCTATGTGTAATAATAACATATAAGCAAAATGGACATTATTGAATCAGCCCAGTCCAACCAAAATCTCAGTAAATGCATATCCAGGGTTTCTGCAGGTATTAAAAAGTCTTAAAGGGGTCATATGATGTTGCTAAAAAGAACATTATTTTGTGTATTTGGTGTAATGAAATGTGTTTATGCGGTTTAAGGTTAAAAAAACACATTATCTTCCACATACTGTACATTTATTGTTTCTCCTCTATGCCCCGCCTTTCTGAAACGTGTCGATTTTTACAACAACCACATGTGACGACCCCGGGCTGAACTCCGCTTCGTCCACGACGAAAGCCGATCCGGTGATCCACAGCACGAAGTTGATGCATTTCCTCAGCGACCAGCACGGATCAGCTCCAGGCATGACGAAGCGAATATCGTCCTCTTTTGGAAGGCCAAACAAAGTAGTTTCGCTTTCACAACGAAAAAGCGTCACACACCGCGGCTAGAGTATGCGGAGGCCGCTTGAGTGAGCAGAGGCGGGCAGGTTTGAGAACGGCGCGGCCGGCGGATTCGAGGAAGGAGCGTCCGGAGGGCTTGCGGCAACCACATGTGACGACCCCGGGCTTTTTGGATTTGAGACTTTAATCTTTGCAACTTTACAGATCTTCTTTATGCACCAAGAGCTTGTAACACTCCAAAGAGAAAGGAAAAATTGAAATCGCATCATATGACCCCTTTAATTTTTTTTCCTTCTACAAATTAAGGCCTTAAAATGTCTTCAATCAGAGCAGAAAGTCTTAAATGCATAGTCATGACGTAAAACGTGCACTGCAAGAAAATTTATATTTTTGTCAGTGTTTTTGTCTTGGTTTCCAATACAAATATCTAAACATCCTTAAATTAAAATTCAATTACTTGAAATTGTTTAATTTTTTTAGAAATTCTGTGATTTTATGCTTAAAACAAGAACAAATATCTGCCAATGGGTTATGTGAAACTTGTTTTCCCTTTGAATTAGGTTTATTTCTCTCATTGGCAGATATTTGATATTATTTAAATCAGAAATTCACTTCATTTTGATACATTTCCCATAAATCAAAACTTTTATCATGTCTTTTTAATGTAATGCAGTTTTAGACATTTGCTCTGAAAAACAAGACAAAAATACTTAGAAGTATCATTACTTTTGTGCAGTGTTATTTGATGATACTATAAAAGTTATTTTTGTATTGTATTTTTTTTGTACAATTAATTAAAAAATAATTAAAATTAATTAAAAAATAATCATTTGAAGTTAGAGAATTGTGTTCCTTTAATTTATTCCTTACATTTTCTTTAATTGGTCTTAAAAAGGTCATGCAGACTTGCAGAATCCCTGATTTCATCCCTAATGTAATTCTCCAAGTACATACACATCCTTTTGCATGTAGCTACTAATGCATATGTTGCACTCTCACCGCCATACAACACATTGGACAATCGGTTTTGCAGATTTCCCTCCAAGAAAGTGCAGAAAATGTGAGCCTGCTAATAATGTACAGTAACTGCAGATGTGCCCACATCTAATGGCGAGTTCATATTCTGGAAACTCAGAATGGTAAAAGAAGAGACTGACAAATGAGGGGAATTTAAGCTTGATCTCTGCAAATATGAAAGCAAGATGTGGAACTTCGCAGGTGTTGGCAGGACTCTTGTACGCTGCTGCAGTTTGGCTTCTTTCACTCTTGACATCTGCTCTTGGAATTCCGAGTTGGAAGGATGGCTACGGCGATGTGAATAACTGTCGGAATGTTTACTCGCTTATGATGTCATCTTGTGTGATCTTTGGTCATTTCCAAATGATCAACACACACACTTCTACCTCAGTGCAGCAAGGACGAGGCCTTGACAACAAAGTGTCACCTCAGGGACCGGGGTATGGAAGCACTTAAGTGTTTTTGCAGATGTTTCCATACTTTCTCACACTCTATCGTTCTCTCTTCGCATACTAACACACACACACAGAGTCCGCTTGCACAGCTGTTCTATCTAATCCAGTGTTGAAAGCTAGCAGTGATGTTATGATGTTGGCTTGACAAAGACCTTCTGGAAACCACCCAGAACACTATATAAACCACCTAGCAACACCTTAGATACCATCAGAACACTAGAAAATAAATGTCTCTCAGGTGACACTTTCTCATCAAGGCCTTGCTTATCTTAACAAGCCAGAACACCCTAGCAACTACCAGTGATGGGTAGTAACTGATTACATGTAATTTGGATTATGTAAGCAGATTCCAAAAAATTAAGTACTTGTAGTTAGATTATATTACATATTAAAATACTCGTAAAAAGTGTTTTCACAACATTTCAACATAGCATTTACTACTTTTTATTTGAATTAGCACTCAATAATTTGTAATACATTTGCGTGTTCATAGTTTTCTGACGTTGGTTAATGGTCACATGACATGCAGATAAACAATATTTCTTTTTAGTAAGTGCTTTATTTTGATTGTTGTTATTTTAAAAATTATTTGTTTTAATTTTTCAAATTTTTATGATTTTGGCTAGCTGATTATTAGGTTTCATTAAACTCCGGAACCCCCTGCAGTTTCTTCATGAACACCAGTTTGGGAAACCTTAAAGGGATAGTTCACCCAAAAATGAAAATTCTGTCATTAATTACTCACCCTGCAGGCCATTTCACCCCAAACCCATAAGACCTTTGTTCATCTTCGGAACACAAATCATGATATTTTTGATGAAATCCGAGAGCCCTCTGACCCTCCATAGACAGCAACACAACTGACACATTCAAGGCCCAGAAACGTAGCAAGGACATTGTTAAAATAATCCATGTGATATCAGTGATTCAACCTTAATTTTATGAAGCTACGAGAATACTTTTTGTGTGCAAAAAAAACAAAAATAACGATTTTTTTCTCTTCCGTGGCAGTCTTTGACTTGCATTCACAAGGCTGGGCAAAAAATTGTAAGTCATCCTCTCTGTCAAAATCTTCAGACATGTTTACGAAAACTGTTTTATGTACAGCAAGCATCTTCCTCTGCTTGTAAACAAGGCACAGCGCATTCGGGTTCAAAGTCAGAACACCGACTCCTGCGTCACCAGCACCACATGCATGCATCGTGGTACTCTCGTGAACACGCGTCGAAGACTGACATGGAAGAGAAGAACTTTGTTTTCTTTGCGCACAAAAAGTATTCTCGTAGCTTCGTAAAATTACAGTTGAACCACTGATGTCACATGGACTATTTTAACAATGTCCTCCTTACTACGTTTCTGGGCCTTGAAAGTGTCAGTTGAGTTGCTGTCTATGCAGGGTCAGAAAGCTCTTGGATTTCATCAAACATATCTTAATTTGTGTTGCGAAGATGAATGAAAGGTCTTACTGGTTTAGGAATGACATGAGGGTGATTAATTAATGAGAGAATTTTCTTTTTTGGGTGAACTAACCCTTTAACAGAATGTAATATTTAATGCACTTTATGTTGTTAATAACAGCAAATGGAATATATTTTCTTTCTATTTGTATTTTTATATCAATATGGTACAAGATTATCCTATTTAAATCAATGTGTAATCTAAAAAAGTATGGCGTTATTTTAATGACAAATGTCGAGAGCGCATTATTGTAGCGCAAAAGCACATTAATATAATGCGCGAGCGCGAATCTCCCCGCTTGCATGCGGATTTCCTTTGCTCTTACACAAAACCTGACGCGCGCACTCCGATACACGCAGCTCTCGCCCAGAGAGTGTGCGCGCACTTAAAACTGTGTCTGTCCCTGTTTTTATACAGTCTATGGTCTCTCCTCTCACTCAAACTGTCCTGTGCACTCGCAAATCTCTCTGTGCTCATGCGCTAGATATTAATTATTTTCACACCTGAATTAAAAGTTGTCAAATGTTATCAACTCAAGGAAAGGCCCTGCACAAATCTGTTTTGAGACTACTTTTTAAAAGTGCATAATTATAACTTTTGACAACGTTTAATTCAGGTGCGAAAATAATTAATATCTAGCGCATGAGCACAGAGAGATTTGCGAGTGCACAGGACAGTTTGAGTGAGAGGAGAGACCATAGACTGTATAAAAACAGGGACAGACACGTTTTAAGTGCGCGCACACTCTCTGGGCGAGAGCAGCGTGTATCTGAGGTTGCGCGTCAGGTTTTGTGCGAGAGCAAAGGAAATCCGCGTGCGAGCGGGGAGATTCGCGCTCGCGCATTATATTAATGTGCTTTCATGCCACAATAATGCGCTCTCGACATTTGTCATTAAAATAACGCCATAAAAAAGTAGTCTGATTATATTACCTAAAATGTGAAATTTGGAATCAGTGACGAATTACAATTTGTAAGGAATCTACCCAGCACTGGCAACTACTCAGAACGCCATAACACTCTACAAACCACCGAGTGCTTGCTAAAACTTGGCAAAACCCATGTAAGGCTGTGTCTAGTGAGTGTTGGACATTTGTCTTGGATTTTCTTTTCTCTTTGCCTAGATTAATGCAGGAGATCATTTATCTTTGAAGTTGTTCCTGTCTAGTGAATGCTTTGCAGGTAATGAAGGGTGTCAGGATGGATGTTTTCTCAATAGAATCAACAGAATGATTAATAACTCTGCATTTAAAATGTACAGTTTACCGTGTGAGGTTTAGGGTGGTTTTAAGAGACAACTCCCAACTAAGATGCTTATAGAACAATGGTTAGTCTGGAAAATGTATCAACAGCCTGAAGAAATCTGAAGCTAATAATGGCTCTTTACGTTTCAGATCACACTAGAAAAATTACTACAAGCCAAGGGAGTCGCCCAGAGTGAAGATTTAGTCGCATATGCGAGTGATTTACTCGCAATGTAGAGGGTTGAGGTATGGTTCTCATTGTCATTTTATAATGAAAGTTTGGTCATCACTTACTCATCTTCATTTCGCACATGTAAGACATATTGCATTGTGCTTTTAATATTTAAAGCATGCATTTGAAAATGGAGAGAAAATGCTATTTTTATTTTGGCTGTGTTGTTGATGTTAACTATTAGATGCTAACACATTTAAATTCTTGAGCAAGCTGTATACATGACTTGAAGCATAGCATGCTTGATAATGGCCAGACTGTGGCGTCATTAAATTCTTGCTTTATTTGCTCACTTGAGTACTAGGGTATCCTTTCAGTGAGATGCTCTTGCGGTGACAAGCCCAGCAGAGTGAGCACAATGGCTCTGTTCTAAAACCTAGTGAGCTGTCTTGGTGCCTACTTAGGCAGCACCCTAACTAAAATGCAACCTTAAGATTGATGATTTGGAACACTCTTTATAGGCAGCCTAAATGTGTTGCATAGAAATATAGTACTATCCAAAATTTTGGGGTCAGTAAGATTTTTAATCTAAAAAAATGATGCAGCACAACTGTTTTCAACATTGATAATACTAATACTACTAATAAAAATGTTTCTGAGCAGCAAATCAGCATATTAGAATGATTTCTGAAGGATCATGTGACACTGAAGACTGGAGTAATGATGCTGAAACTTCAGCTTTGCATCACAGGAATAAATTGCATTTTAAAATATATTCAAATAGAAAACAATTATTTTAAATTGTAATATTATTTCACAAATATTACTGTTTTTACTGCATTTTTTAAATTATTAAATAAATGCAGCCTTGGTGACTTTCAAAAACTGACCCCGAACTTTTGAAAAGTATTATATATTATACACGCAAATATTGGAAATTAAAATAGTCAATCTTCAGTTCAAATGATGTTTTTTAATTGCTATTTTTTTATGTTAAATTATATTGTCATTCTGTATTCTAGCCTTGCCTTTTGAGAAGGATACATGCAGTGCTGCTGAATTTGGCTCAAATGAGGTACTGTATGCTAGAAGGCCTGCAGTATGTTTGGTGCATGATGTCTTAAAATGCTGCCTATGACAGCGCACTATGATTTGGAACAGAGCCAGTGTCTGTAGATGCCATAGATCTTCTATACATACCATACGTCTTGACTCCTCCACATTCCACACATACACATGCGCTCTCTCTCTCTCTCTCTCAACAGCTGTATTTAACACGCTGGTCTCCTCAACACTTCCACACAGACTCAATGCAGCGTTTCTCTCTGTGGAACATGAGAACTCCTGATTTCGCACTGCCTTTCCTGTCTGAGGAATACAAGGGCTTTATTTCTCTATGTTGTGTTTCTCAGAGCAATGAAAGAGCATGTGGCAGCACTCCAGAGAACACAGGAGAATGGAGGCTCTTTGTTTTGCTGTCAGGCCTGCAGGCAGTGACCGTAAACTGCTTTCGATGCAGCAAAAAGGAATATGCTCCAAATTGATTAGTTTGGTGCGTGTCGTGTGTTAAACGGCGTTGGCGTGTTTTGTTAAACTACCTCCGTCAGATATGCTGTCCTGTTGAATGTTGCATTCCAGAAGATGATGCACGTCGAGTTCCTCAAGTGTGACACATTTGTTGGCGCAACTGTAAGCTGCCGGTGTTGCCTGTTTGAGTTTGCTAGTATGCACATGTGCTTGCTTACATTTACAAAGGCACCTCTGGACACTTGAGGACAGACATGGGCATGAAGTAGAAACTGGACACTTAGGGTTTGTATGATATTTGGGGTATTAAAAGTTCTTGAAGGTCTGCATTATCTGACAGTGTTTCCTTCCTGCGCTCATTTTTAGCTGAATCATTGTGTTGTTTTAGCCGGTGTAGTGCGATTCATAAACACATTAGTCTTATGAACCGACTCTTTTTAATGACCTGGCCAAAAAACTCACAACAGAACTCTGTCTAGGCTTTTGAGATTGTGTCCTCACATCATAAAAACACACTGAACCTGCTGTGGGAACTGAAAGAACTCCGTTTTCTTGAAGAAATGCTCCATTGCAGACTTTTCCGCTCTAAAGTTGGTTTCTTTACTCTGAGCGTAAATCTATCCAACTGCATCAGTCAGAGCTAATAAATGTTTTTCAGCAATGTGGTTATGCTAATTGTATATTATTTTTGTAGTATTTAATTATTAATATTTTTATCATTACTATAAATTTTTTTTTTTTATTAATTAATTTAATTAATTAGCAGTTAATATAAATTTAAATAATTATTTTAATTTAATAATTATTAGCAATTATATCATATTGATATTTATATTAATAGTAGTAATAAAAATAATTTTATTATTTTATTATTATTTGGACAACAGATGTAATTAAGTCAGTCAGATACAAGACTTTGATAGTTGGCTTTAAGCAATTGTGCTTTCGAAGGCAAATTTTACTTTTATTCATACTTACTCTAGTCTCTTACTTACTGCTTTGACCAAATAACGAACCCTAAGTATTAAACTTTGTGTAATTAATGCAGCACTGTTTATGCTACTGTCACAGATGACGTCAAATCATGTGACTTGTTGGACAGTTGATTGTTGTTACTTCTATAAGCAATTTAATTTTTATCTTGTGGATGATACAACCCTAGCAACACCCTAGCAACCCCTTGGCAACTGCATTGTATCATGGCGGTGAGTTTTGCATGGACCAACAGCACTTGCATAGTCTTCAGAAAATGTGTAATCCAGTTTAAACCTGCTCCCACACATGATTTTCTGTTTAATATGATAAGACGTATTGTTTTTCAGCACATAAAAATATGAAAAGTGGACTGTTTCCCCTCATAGTAATTTTTCAATGTAACATGAGAGGTTTAAATGTCCATCTGCCGCATTACTTAAAGAGATCAGAGTCTTTGAGAGACTGGATTTCAGGCCGCGGAGCTCGCCAGCTCGTAATGGCTTCTATCAAGTGTGTCCATCTTGTTTTAAAAATCTCTGAGTTTTATTCTCAGTGTCAGGTATTCGTATCAGATCTCATTAGATGATTGCTTTCTACACATTGATTTATATTTTTTTGTACAATCTTCCTTCTAATTTCATTCTGATGAAGTCCAGCAACTATCCAATGAAATGTATAGTCATAATGCATAGTTTGCATGCAGCTTTATAATGCCGTAGTGTAGAGAGCTCATGAAATCAAAACTGTGGCTTTTAATCCTTGTCTTTTTAGTTTTTAGGGTTTTTTTTATTTTGTATTTTTACTTGCATGATATTAATGATTAGAGTATTTGTTCAGTTGTGTTATTTTTTGTTATTTTTATAAATAAATGTTTTTACTTAATATTATAAATATTTTATGTATTTTATATTGTTTTTTTTGTTATTTTTATTCTTTATTTATTTATTTTTTTATATCATTCTATTAAAGGGGTCATATGATGCGATTTCAATTTTTCCTTTCTCTTGGGAGTGTTACAAGCTCTTGGTGCATAAAGAAGATCTGTAAAGTTGCAAAGACT
>NW_015658752.1:856764-866424 GCF_001515625.1 Sinocyclocheilus rhinocerous | reverse complement strand
GAATTCGGCCAATCACAACGCTCTGGATAGCTGGCCAATCAGAGCACACCTCGCTTTTCCGACCGATGAGCTTTGTAAAAATCGACGCATTTCAGAAAGGCGGGGCATAGAGGAGAAACAATAATGTACAGTATGTGGAAAATAATGTGTTTTTTGAACCTTATGCATAACCTTGCATATCCCAGACATTGTTCCATAATTTATGTAATGCTGCATAATAATAAAAATTTACAGTTAGTTGCATTATTATTTGAATGATGATGATGATGATTTATTTTTCTAAATATTTTTATTTAATATTCATTTTTACTTTGATCATCTTTTTGTTATTTTTATCTTTATTTGATATTAGTTTATGAATGTACTGTATTTTATGTATCTATATCAAATATTGTGTAATACTGCATATCAATACAAATGTATGTAATATTCATGATTATTTGCTAAGTTGCATTATTATTTGCATTACGATTATCTTAAAGATTTTTTACTTTAATGTTATAGATATTTTACTTATGTATTTATTTTTATTTTAGTTTTTTAAAATGTTGTTTTATTAATATACTGTATTTTATATGTGCCTATGCCAAATATTGTTCCATAATTTGTGTAATATATGAATGCAAATTTACATACTATTAATGATTATTTGCTTAGTTGCATTATTATTTGCATTACTTATTAATTTACTTTAATATAACTATTTTACTTTTATATTAATTTTTTTGTTATACAGGGCTCCAGACTAACTATTTTTACTAGGAGCAATGTAGCCCCTGACTGAAAATTTTTAGGAGCACAAGCAGACAATTTAGGGGCACACCTTAAATCAGCCTGCAATGCAGTCGTTCACATATTTTCCCCATTTTAACTGTATTACTGACAAATGTTTTGATAATAAATAGACTTAACTCATAGAAATTACAATGTGCAATATTCTTTTAATTTCAGAGGGATATGTCAAATATATGATATGATAAAATGACTATTGTTTTGCGTTCGTAAGTGCAGTTACTAATAATATTACATGTTAATTTCTTGTTTGTCATGTTTATACACATTTGACAGTAAAGCACTAAGCTTGAGTTGGGAAGCTTACAGAATGTATTTTATTAGCAACCGTAACATGTGCAAAATCTAATTTTTATGTAGAAAAGGTATATATTGTACTCTTAATAAATGTACCATTTATCCTTCTATAGTCTTATGAAACTGACCAACAACTTAAGTGATAATTTCAAAATATCAATGAAAAACTATAAATGAATGACTAATAAGCCTATAAGTGCTCCTCTGCTGCCATCTACAGGTTGTAATGGTGATTTGATGTATTTTTAAATTTTACATACTGTAAGTGTTTGTTCACCACAGTATATTTTGGTCATCCCATTGAAAATAGCATTCAAATTTAGGAGCTTTAAAGTGCTGGAAACAGTGTGAAATGCTTGTCAGTCATTGAAAATTGCTTGAATTTCTCTCTCAAAAGGCTGTACAAACCTGAAATGAATAATGTAATAACATCCGACTATTTCTGCCTCAACACCATGGTTATAGTTAGCGTTACTGCTGCTGGTTTTCTACAACAGATTTCTGTGCAGAATTTAAATGCTTCTCAGTAGATCTCACAGCAATCTTTACTCACTCTGCGTCGAATTTAAACCCTTCTCACTGGATCTCGCAGCGCTGTGCAGTAACAGTGTCGCAAAATCAACTTTGGTTCCCGAGTAAAGCTGTTTTGAGCTTGGACTAGTTTGATTGCGTCGCAGTCCGAGCTGATAAATGGTCCGCGCCGCGCAGCTCAAACAAGTAGCGGGATTTTGTTAACTCTTTTGTTTCGTTTGCCGTTTGATGTTTCTCATATGCAACCGAAATGGCAACGCGAGTTGAAGAACACAGTGGTCGCGCCAGTGCGACCGCTCACAAAATTTACTCGCACTGGCAGAAAAAATGGTCGCAGTCTGGAGCCCTGTTATATTTTTAATATTTTGCATTTTATTTTATTTTTGTACCTAGGCCTGTCGCGATAATTAAATAACCATTTAATCACGATTATTTGATCTAACCTCGGTTGTTTCAGACAACCGTGATTATTGTGCTTTTTATACGACACAAGGGGGAGTCATACACCAAAAGAAACCGAAGAGCACCAGTTTGCTTTTCATGCACTGTATAGCCTATACAGGGCACCAGTCTCATTCTTCCCACTGGTCGCTCTTTTGCAACTAATTTTCTCAGCTGGTCGCACGAGCACATGATTTGCTCGCAAGAGCCTCCATAACTTAAGGTAAACAGCAAAGATAAGTTTTTCAAAAATGAAAACAAAAAGAAAAGTAAAACTAACTTTTACTTGACTTTCGCTTGAAAACCATCGTTTCCTCAATAGGTGCGTCATTTTTGCTGCTCGTGCTGACGCGGCGAGTATACTCTCTAATCGCTGTTTCGTTATGCTTTCAGTTTCGTTTGCCGTTTGATGTTTCTCATATGCAACAGAAATTGCAGCGCTTATGAGTTCACCAACACGGTGGTCGCGCCAGTGCGACCGCACAAAAAATTTTGTCGCACAGGCAGAAAAAACGGTCGCAATCTGGAGCCCTGCTATATCATCTGAAGCCATTCCATATCTTAATGAGTATTTCATGGATTGCGTTTAACAGAGGGTTTAAAAGAGTGACCATTAGTTCCACAAACACAGTATTGATATTCTGTAGTGGTATAGAAAAAAAAATAGCACTGGTGTTGGATCGGTATTAGAAAATTCTTAGAATTTGGAATACTCTATGTAATCTTACACTGCAAAATAATAACTCGAAAAGATTAAAAGATAACATCATAATTATTTACTGAACCCTTAAATTAATCACAATTATATAATGAAAGGCATAAAATTAATTATTTAATTAAAATTAATCGCCATAATCGCAAAAGCCCTAAAACAGACAATTAATCGCAATAACCGTGACTATTTTTTTAGACAATTAATCGCCAGCAAAATTTCATAATCGTGACAGCCCTATTTGTAACATATTTACTATCATACTTATGACAAATATTGTTCCAAAATTTGTGTAATACTAGTCATAAAGCACCAAGTGATAACACAGACAGAACCTGCAAACCCAAGCGGCGATGCAGATCAGTGTTGTGAAGTCTAGAATTTGGCCGCCCGGTGACTTTTGGACGCTACTGTGCGTGTGATTGGCTAAGAGGGGAAACACTGGCTGCTGTATCTCTGGCAAAGTGTGTCTCTGCAGACAATGTCCCTTTGTCTCAGAAGAAAGGATTCAGTGTAATAGTTTTAATTATGACTCCAGGGGAAATACTTCCCTCTTTTTACTTTTATGTAAATGTTGGCTCTTCTGCTAATAAGGGGCTCTTGCAACCTTTTTATATCACCGTTATTGAAAAAAATTATATCACGATACATATTGATATTGAATTATTGTCCAGCCCTACAACAAGGTTAGTGGATTTGAATTTCACGGTCCTCTAAGTAAGCCGAGCATTTAATTCCAGTCTACTTATCTCGTAAATGGTACAAAATATTCCTGCGAAACTGTGATCGGAACCATTTCCCTTCTATGTTGCTTATCTAAATGCTTGGCAGATGTTTTGACCGGTCTCTGTAGAGAAGATGTTTGGTTGGCCTTGACTGTTCTGTATCTCGGTTCTGCGGTGGGAATGTCGAGGTCGGGACATGTTTGAACCCAGAGAGACACGTGGGTGAAATGGTAGAGTGAGAGTTCATCAGGCAGTACATTGACCCTCTGTGTGACCTGTAGAGGATGGGGTCGCATATGGGATCACCCATTGAGTCCTGAATCCCAGCTTGAACATTATGTTTCCATTGTAGCACGTCTCCCCCTCGTGCTCGTCATGGGAGAGCTTGCTTCAGTGTGGACCTTAAATGTGGTACACATCCATTAAACACCATTGCCTTTCCTTTCTGCCTATGTCTCATTGGCTTCCTGGTGAGATGTTTTTTTTTTTTTTAATGTTTTTCACATACCTTTGTTGAGCTGCTTGTATGAGGTGGTATAGTTTCACACATCCATTATGGCAATGGTATGTTTGAAATTTTCCTAAAATCAGTTGGATCTCAATTGGTTTTGCTTCGGGACTCAGATTTTACATTGGACATCAAGTGGGCACCAAAGATAATGGAAAGCGTTTTCACCTTCTGTTTAATGTTGATATTTTTATTTTATTTTAAAGAACAATTATAAGTTTGCAACAATAAGTTTTGTTCTCTTTTATTCTGTTTTGGTTTGTTGATGAGCCTAATTTCATTTGTCCGTTTACATTTTATTTTACTATTATTTTTTTTTTACTATTTTTTACATTTTTACATTTAAAAAAAAGTTTTCTTTTACTTGTTTACTATGCATGGTTATTTACTCATTTTCATTATTATTTGCAATAAGTTTTATTTCACTTTTTAATTTTTATTTAAAATTATTTCCTTTTTATATTTACTTACTATGCATGATTACTTGCTTAGTTGCATTATTATTTTCATTAAGATTATTTATTTTAGTCATTTTATTTTACTATACATAATTTTTTATATTTTATAATTTTTACTTTTTTAATTATTTGCTTACTATTTATGCATGATTTTTGCTTTTATTTTTTGCATTAAAAGATGTTTTTTATTATTTTTATTTTTAATTTAAAATGATTTACATTTTGTATTTACATGATCATTTGCGTAGTTGCATTATTAATTTCATTAAGATTATTTATTTTAGTTATTTTTATTTTCCTTTTTTTATTTACTTTACTAAGCATGATTATTTGCTTAGTTACATGATGATTTATTTTCTCACAAAAAATCACTAGCTGATTTTGATGCAATGGTTAGAAGTTATTAATTACAATTAAATTAATAGTAAGAATCAGAATGAGCTTTATTGCCAGGTATGTTTACACGTACGAGGAATTTGTTTTAGTGGCAGAAGCTCCACAGTGCAACAGAATGACAGTGACAAGACACCGATAATCAAAATAATAATATACAAATATACAATATAGACAATGTGCAAAATAGCAAAAACACAATATACAAAATATACTATTTAGTATGTACAGGTACATGTTAGGTGCAATTTTGAAATGTAAATTATGTGTGTTAAATAAATAAATGTATAATAGTGTTGTGTGTTCCACGTTTATTGTCAAGTGTTCATAAGATGGATTGCGTGAGGGAAGAAACCGTTCCTGTGTCTTGTCGTTCTGGTGCGCAGTGCTCTGTAGCATCGACCAGACGGGTAACAGTTCAAAGAGGGAGTGTGCTGGATGTGAGGGGTCCCGAGTGAGTTTGCCAGCTCTTTTGCTCACTCTGGATAAGTACAGTTCTTGGAGACTAGGGAGGGTTGTATAATATAAAAAAGTATAATATATGATATAATATTGCACTTGTAAATAATAACATTTTCTGTCTTACGGTAACCTTTTGCATAACCGCAATAGAATCGAAACTCGAATTACCAAACTAACCAAATTCTATTCAAATGGACATTTCTACCAGGTTCAACCAGTTCATCACCCACCCCATTTCCATTGTCGATGGCTTAATTATAACGTGAGCGATTTAGTTTAAGTGGTGTAGACGTGGTGTCAGTCTGTGTACAAGAGAAAACCATTGCTTGAAATAATAGGGCATGCAAAGAGGATGTGATTCACATACAGAGTCACTGTTATTTTCTTCCCTCTCCTTCCCCCAATCTCATCTCTCTTCCTCTATCTTCCCATCCCACAATGCTCTGGGAGTAATGGCCTTTCCAGGCCTTCTCTAAACAGCTTGTGTTTACTGTGAGCGACCTCTCTTACCATATTACCAGCTGTGGCTCTGGATCTGTGTTTTGTCTGTCCACAGGGAATATGCCCGTCAAACAACCCTCTCCGATCGAACTTCCTTTACATCACATACTGGCCACGTTTTACTCGATGTCCCAGGGCATGCATGACTTGATAAAATGCATCAGGGTTTCTGTTGGCTTTTAAAAAAGCCTTAATTGACCCTTCCACAAATTAAGGCCTTAAAAAGCTATTAAATCAGCAAAAAGTCTGAATTTCATAAAGTCATAGCATTAAATGTTGCATGCACTGCAAAAAATAAATTGTGTTGTAATCCGTTGACGTATTGTAATCCATTTAATTTAATTCAGCTTGGTCTTAAACAGGTCTTAAATTTACCTTCATAAAACCTGCAGAAACCCTGTGCAATGCAAGTCGCTGAATAAAAATCATCTGTCAAATGCATAAATGCGAATGCTAAATTTGCTCTCCATTTAATCTCATTTAGGAGAAACAATTGAGATATTAAAGAGACCTCACTGCTGGTTTGTCTTTCCAGCAGCCTTCATTTTGCAAGCGTAACCCACATAATGCTTTCATTCATGGTCATCACACCTTTTCAGCAGATCTGCAGGGAGAAGCTGTCAGCGGTGAGCATTTTTAGCATTCCCACTGTTTTTATAAGGGCAAAGGAAAACTGGCAAGATCGACATCTTGCTCCGACGAGGTCTGTGGGTGCTGAAAAGCCACTAAAAAGGAGAAAGAAAATCTCTCTCGTGGTCGGGCCCCGCCGGTCCCCGTCATTGTGAGTGTGAAGAAACTGCAGAATCACGGTAAACTGTGATCTGAGGGTCAGTGGCTCTTCCTGCCTTTCTAACGCGCCGCTTCAATGGAGCATGCTGAATAAACGTTTCCACTGGCCAAACAATGATTGTGACTTCAGAAAGCTCTGTAAACTAAGACAGGATGTTGTTTTCAGCAGACTCCGGATTATGGATCAGGTTTGAGCATGCATATGCTGCGTGACTGGGACAGTAATCTCTGAAAGCATATGATTGGAATTTTTGGGGCCTCACCCTTTGTCCACTTTCCATAACTGATTATTTCAGGCAGTAGGGCACTTTTAACCTCCCTGCATTTAAGTTCCCTCCTGCTGAGTGAAAAGTAAACTTTGATGAAGCACAATGCAGTATCTCCGTCTCTTACTTGTCTTTGGACACTGAGACGTGGCCCGAGTCACTGATAAATTTATGCAGCGTAGCTAGAGATCACTTGTATTATTTTTTTTAACTGCATTTTTTAGTTCTTTGATCATGTTTCTTGAGGTGTACTTATAATGTTAGTATGATTTTTACATCAAAAATTGCCATAATTTAGAAATAAAAGGACATTTTCTACCCAGATTTTAGCCCTCTGATTTGAACGCTCTTTTGGAATGGACGTGACTGCTGAGACTTATTGCTGACACACGTATTACATGTGGAGCTCTCTCAAAAACTTTCACTACGTTTTTACTATTGCATGTTACTTAAAACTAAGATAAAATAAAACTAAAACCAATAAAGCCTGTTTTTGTTATTTACATTTACATTTATTCATTTAGCAAATACCTTTATACAAAGTGAATTTTCAAATGAGGTAATGTTACCTGAAATAAAATAAAATATAAAGACTTAGTTTGTTTCAGCTAGTTGCCTAGGTAACATTTCTCTTTTTTTTAATTTAACTTAATGTACTAAAATAACTAAATATGAAATAAAATTAATACAATTGTATCAGCATATTAAAAAAAAACTAAAAACTAAAACTGATAAAAATGACAAACACAAATACAATTACTAAAACTTTCAAATTAAAATAAAAATGGGAAACATAAAATAAAAACTTATTTAGAATATTAATAAAAGAATATTATTGTATCTCAGTTATACTTAAATAAGGCTGATAAGCACTATACAAAAAATTGTCTTAAATTAAATGTAGCAAATAAAACTACAATATTTACTCCCCTTATATTGTAAATTTTTTTTTTTAAGGAATCTACTTACTGATTTTTTTTTTCTCCCCTATATTTCTAGTCTTCTGAAGTCATATGCTAGCTTTGTGTGAAAAACAGACTGAAGGATAAAGGGCTAATTCACCTAAAAATGAAATTTCTGTCATCAGTTACTATCATTTTAATTCCAAACCTGCATGACCGACTTTCTTCTGTGGTAGAAAATGCCTCAATGTTTTTTGTTCATACAGTGAAAGTCAGTAGGGGCCAATGTTGTTCTTCAAAATATTGTTGTCATCGCAGAAGAAAGCAAGTCATACAGGTTTGGAATGACATGAAGGTGAGTAAATGATGACACGGTTTTAATGTTGTCCCTTTCAGTTATTACACATTGCCGAACTGACATAAAAAAAAGACAAGAAATAAAGTCTGCTAGCATATTAGAGATTTTTTTTAAACGTATAGTTGGATATTTATTGGATATTTAATTGTGCAAGCTCATTTTCCCTATTTTTACATTTAGGTGTTCTTTGCCATCATCTAATTGTCACTTAAAGTTCATTAAGAACATTAAGAATTTATTTAGCAGTAATTACATTTAACAATGTTAAATGTAATCTTTAGCAAATCTCAAAATGAACTTTTTTTTTCATACTGATGTGATACCTAAATTTACTTGTAGCATTGAAAACAACTGATTTCAGTTTTTACACTCTTACTTTTATTTATGCAAAGTATAGTAATTTAATATCAGCTTTCAGCCATAAAATTGAAAAAAAAAGAGGTTACATTGGTAATTATAAATAAAAAATAAAATGTATAAGTCAACTATATCAAAAATATTGGTAATATTAAATATTTTTAAATCTATTTTAATATGAGATTTCACAACTTTATGCAGAGATTTAAAGTAAATAACAACCTACAGTAATTTCTGTTCATTACAAAAAGTTCATTATTTTAAAGAGGACTTGAAATGTAGTGGCTTAGCTGCATGGACTACAATTATGGTACTTTAAAGGTGTTTTTCTGTTAACTTATGCCGAGTTCACACTGCACGATTTTAGCCCGATTTTTCACTCGCCGACAGGTTTTGCGAAATCGCCGACAAATGCCCGAAATCGGAGGCAAATCGGTGCTCGTTCACGCGAGTGACAATCACGCAGTGTGAATTATCAAAGGGCCGTGAAATATTTGGCATGCTAAATATCTGGAGCTGGTGAATTATCAAAGACGCGATCTGAGGGAATCGCCGACACGTCGCCGACGCCCGTGAAATATTTGGCATGCTAAATATCTGGAGCTGTCGGCGATTCACAATCACGCTGTGTGCAATGAGTTCTGACTGAAAAACACATCGGCGATGACCTACAGCCAATGAGAGACCAAGATACAGGGCAGCGGGAAGTTCGGGGAGGAGTTATATGAAACGTAGTTTGCGGACCAGTGTTGCCAAATCCGCGATTGCCACCGGTTGTTTTTTATGTCAGCAGGTTGACGCGACCCCAATAACATGATATTTAGGCCCTGGAATGTGAGTTGTACCAGGAGAACCCCGCCAAAAAAATTTGTATTTTACCCCCCGAACGTGAATTTTACTGGGGGACCCCCCTCAAAAGCAATTGGGCTATTTTCAGGCTAGTTTTGAGTAGTAATTGGGCGGGTTTTGTAGCGAAAACCTGGCAACCCTGCACCAGACAGAGCTGTCGGCGATTCTTCCTATTGTGAATCATGCAATGTGAAACCCCCTGTCGCCGATCCATCGTGCAGTGTGAACACAGCAACAACTGAATGCTACCCCAGATAGTCGTTCAGTGTGAAACCAACAGTGATGCGACGTCTTTGAAAATCGTGCAGTGTGAACTCAG
>NW_015658752.1:850834-855559 GCF_001515625.1 Sinocyclocheilus rhinocerous | reverse complement strand
CTTAAATGATTTTAGCAAATGGCTGCAATATAACAAAGAGTGAAAAATTTAAGGGGGTCTGAATACTTTCCGTACCCACTGTATATTGTAGTAATTGGGCGGGTTTTGTAGCGAAAACCTGGCAACCCTGCACCAGACAGAGCTGTTGGCGATTCTTCCTATCGTAAAGTCATGCAGTGTGTAACCTCCTGTCGTCGTTCCATTGTGCAGTGTGAACACAGCAACAACTGAATGCTACCCCAGATAGTCGTTCAGTGTGAAACCAACAGTGGTGCGACGTCTTTGAAAATCGTGCAGTGTGAACTCGGCATTAGGCTCAATCAATAGTGTAAGATAGTTGAGGCTATCTGTTTGGATGACCAATGACAGACAGAGCGAGTGTTCAGGAGACCTGTTTAGTGACTCTAGTGGTGGAGAAATGACAGACTTCACCTTTAAACCTGAGGTTAGCGAACTCCCCTTTAGGCTTCGATAAGTTGCAACAGCTTTTCTCCATCACATAACCACAACTGTGCTTGTGAAAGCCCCTTTGGAGCCAAAAATTGACAGCTGGGCTGACACAGAATTGTTTGGAATATGGTGCCAGTTTATCTCATTAAGTGAAATCTGGAGATTTAGTGAAACAATCTGCTGCTTCCTACGCAACAGTCTGGTTTGGCGTCACTGCAAGCTTCTGTTTGCGAATGAGTCTCATGATAAAGAGATGGATCTGGTAGACAGACCACATGAAGCACAGCTGTGTGTTGGGAGAAGATGATTCGCTTCTCATTATTACACCATTTGTGAGTCTGTCAGGAGTGACTCTCTTCATCTGGACACTTCATGGACTCTGCACCTGATGAAATGCAGATTCGTTGGCAGAGTTTTCCATCCGAAATTCCCACTCTTGCTTCACTCACATTTGAGAAATAAAGGCCCACGAACACATTGCAAAATTCTTGCAAAAGCATGTTTGTGGTGTCATGACATGTATTGAAATGATTCAGAAAGTCTAATAAAAGGCTGTTTTTTTAATAGATCTTCATTGCATCAGAATTCCCGGAAAAAGGTCACGTGTTTTCTCTGCAGTATGAAAAACCGATGCTCAATCAATCATTTTCATTCGGCCGCCGATTGAATCGGCTGTTATCGCGTGTTGAAGCTGATGTGGTGTCTCGGGGGTTCACATAATTAGGTCCATCTTTCAAGGAAAAGCCCAGATAATAACAAGATCACAGGCGATGGAAAAGAGCAGTGTTGTTTTTCTTCTAGCAGGTTTAATTGAACCTCTGGGCCCTGACATGCCTGAGCAAGAATGTGAGTGAATACTTCTGTATTATGCTGCTGCTCTTGTTGTAGTTGCACAAGCGATCTCTGGGTCTGTTTTAAACAGATGAAAGGTGCATCGCACTGGACTTTATAAGTGAAATTACTTGGGAGACTGCAATGAATATGGGCAACAGGTTATGAAGTCATGCTATTGAACTTATATATTTAAGAAATAATAAATTTAAAATTACAAATAATGCATTTAAATACATTATACATAGTATATGTTACTGTTGTTATTATTTAAAGAAATGTATAAGTAAAATATCAATATCATTAAATATTTTATATGTATGTATGAATAATATATATATATATATATATATATTAACTGTAAACTTATATATTCTTATATATAAAATACCAAATACCTATAAAAAAGATATAAAATACTTATAAAATGTATTAATAGTGTTTAATTATATTAATGAAACATTATTGTATATATTAAATATATTATTTTCCTTTCTGAAATCTTTAAATATTTGTGTGTGTGTGTATACATACACGCATACAAATATTTAAAAATTTCAAAAAGGAAAATAATATAATTGGTAAATAAAACGCACCTTAGTATCGATATTTTTGTTTTGAGTATCGATACTTTCGACACTCGCGTCAGTATCGATATATCGATACGTCGGATCGATATGCCCATCCCTATCATTCATTCATTGCTTAAAATGGTGGATTCAGGTGCGTTCCCGACGTCAACACCACCTTCCAGGGCTCTACAGTGCGACTGAAAACTACTGCGTGCGACTATAAACATTTTTTTAGGAGCACCAGTGCGACTGACCCGATCATCATCATACTAAAGTGTTTAATATACAGGTTTGTGGCTCTTAATTTCCTATTAATTAACCATTTGTAATCTTATGTTCACTGTTCATTTTTTATAAATATAGGATTTGTATTAAATCTATATTCATTCATATAGTCAAATCGAATCGAGAATTGAAATCAAAAATCGAATCGAAAATCGAAATCGAATCGAATTGAGAGCTTGAAAATCGAAATCGAATCGAATTGGAACATCTGAATCGATACCCAGCCCTAAATATAATTTTATTACACACATATACACGCATACATACATAAAAGCTTTATTGATGTTTAGTCTGTATTTCATTGCATTGCAGTAAAAGATTAATCTTTTATTGGTCAAATGCACTTTTGCTATACAAATTTGCAGACTTGCAACTGGTACGCAGTGAAACTTTTTATTTGATGGATAGGAATGAGTAAGGTCTGTTTTGAGGGTGTGAAAAGAGTTGAATCATTTTTAAATTAAGTGGAAATGCAGTAAACTGGGACCCGCCTTTCAGAAATTATCATTAATTCTCAACAAATGCTTACATCTGCAACTAACGTCCTTTTCTTAACTTTTTTTTTCTTCTCACGACTCTTTTAAAAAGCTTGTGCTTTACTACTATTTCCATTGGGATCAGCATGCTCTAGTGTGCATGCTTGCGTCGTGGTTTGATAACAGCAAAGCAAACAGCTGAAAGCGATAAGACTTGATTGCATTAGTGTAACTCTATCAATGCAGTTTCATCAGTCTGAATGTCCAATGCCACGCTGTTTTACCCACCAGCCCTTGAGTTCACACATAGCTGATTACACGTCTGTGGCCATGATCAGCTGCTCGTCTTCACTTCAACAC
Organism: Sinocyclocheilus rhinocerous; assembly: GCF_001515625.1. Lineage (NCBI taxonomy): Eukaryota > Metazoa > Chordata > Actinopteri > Cypriniformes > Cyprinidae > Sinocyclocheilus > Sinocyclocheilus rhinocerous. The sequence continues at coordinate 852,585 of NW_015658752.1, read as the reverse complement.
ACACACACACGCTTTCATCGCAGGGGTTTCTCTGACAGGCCCATGGAGAGTCTGTGATGTCATCAGATGGGTGTGGCCTTAAGGTAGGCCTGCCACTTTTGGGTAGAAACTCTCTTTAGTCGTGTCTTACTCATTCTCTGAGCGACTGTGTGGATCAATGGGACATGTGTGGTGTTTAAAAAGAGGAATTTCACACCGCAGCACAGGAGGTAAGAAACAATCTGGGTTTGATGAATGAATGTCTTTGTCTTGTACCTGTAGGGCAGGTAACTCTAACGCAAAGCCTCTTGTTGGTGCATGTTCATGTCACTTGGCGCACAATGTGTTAGTTTATTTTACCTTGTTTACACTAGGTTGTGAAACCAGTCACACGACCGTACGTTATGCGTTTGTTCTATTTCACCTGGAAAATAAGTAACTGTGCTTGTATATCAATGAGTGATGTTGGGTTGCAACTAGAAGTGTTTGTCTGAAGTTAAACAGCATTGTTCCTAAAATATCCCGGGTGGAGTCCGTTACGGAGCAGGAAGGTGCCTTTTGGATATTGTTCAGCCCTTCAAACCCACCTTTCCCCAAAGGGCCAATACTGGAAGGAGCCTGTCACCTACACAATGCCTCGAATTAGACGCATCCACACTGCGAAATCCCTGCTCGATTGTCCCAGATTCTCCCAGTGGAAACACTCTCCCAACAACAGTTAGCGTGATCCTTCGGATAATGAAATTCCACGCAGCGCTGCAACTGTCGCTCCTCGCATGGCAGCTGCAATAATGTGAGCCGGAATGCGTGGAATTTGTCGATCCCCACTGAACAACTTCTAGATGTTGTTGTTTCTTAGTGTATTATATGTAGTGAAGATTTCTGGTGACCCCAGATAGCCCCACTCTCTCTCTCTGAATGCTTTAATAATGCAAGTGGTCTTTGCTGAGTAAGTCATGTAAACATTAATTAGGCTACTGTAGCCGCCCACAGAACCACACAGCCTTTAATAAAGCTGATGGAAATGGGCGGCAGACACGTTACGCCTGGTTAGCCCGTAATATTCACGCAGGGCTCATTGCCTCAGTTCTGAAAGGTAGGAAGTTGTAAACCTGTGAAGGTAAAATTGCGCTCTCTCTCTCTCTCCTGATGAGTAGTTCACAGTGATTAAAGGGCTGCTGTAAATGATGTAATTAATGCTTATCTCAGGTTTAAATGGGTGTTAAAGACATTACTGTTTAAGTGAATTAGGGTTGGGTTATTTATTTATTAGGCTGCATTTGTTTGCTCAAAAATACAGTCAAAATAGTAATATTGTGAAATTTAATTTTTAAACCGTTTTGTCATTTTAATATATTTTAAAAATGTACAAAATTATTTGAATGCGGAGTGAAGGCAGCCATTATCAACAATTTAATAGTGTATTACTATGTTTATATTATTTATATTTTCAGCCTTTTAAATGGCATTTAAATTCGTTTTTTTTTTTTCTTGGGCCATTTTTTTCTACTGAAATTTAAACTTATGACTTTGTTAAAACATCTCAATGCTCTCATACTCTCAAACTTGATGGCATTCTTGCCAATTAAGTTCTGTAAACCTGCTTTAAAACGATGTGTGTTATGAAAGCACTATAAATCAATTCAAAATAGACTTGACTTAAGCTTCCTTCAACTTTAGTTAGTCTGTAATGTTGCTGTTTGAGCATAAAAAAAAATCTGCAAAGTTACAAAGCTCAAAGTCCACTTCAAAAGGAGATATTTTATTTAACA
>NW_015658752.1:846718-850445 GCF_001515625.1 Sinocyclocheilus rhinocerous | reverse complement strand
ATTCGAGCCGTTCATGCCAGACTGGGGAGAGAGGTGTTGTAATAATTTAAAATATGTGAAAAATAATGCGTTTTTCGAACAACCTAGTATGAGAACCTGTTCTAGTACACCCCCAAAACAAAATCAAGACTTTGTAAAAGAGCATAGTAGGACCCCTTTAAGACAAAAAATAACTTTTGATATGATGGAGATGTTTTAAGAAAGTGCACTAAAATCACTGCAATATTCACATTGCAGTATTCCCATTTTACCAGCAATATCACCCCAAATACAGTAGATGTAATTACTGTGACATCACACAAACAGAAACCGCACTTCCAGGTTTTTATGTGAGCAACGCTCTATTGATCTGTTAAGTGTTATATAATGTATATGAGAAATGTGGCATATATAAAAATAAAACGCATTTTGAAACGATCAGATTTCAAAATAATCCAAAGATGTATTTTATCAGCATTTTAATCATGCATCCTGTCATATAGACACAGTATGTACAGTAGTGTTGTCTGGGTCCCATTATATAATTGATGCATTTGGTATTATATTAATAAGCACAACTGTGCTTTAAAAGCTAAAACCAGTTATTTGTGACTTCAGGATTTACTTAATGTGTACCGACATGATTGTAAGAATTTCGTTAGAATCAATTTGAATCAAATCCATCAATCCTGGAATATAAAGAAGCCCTTAAATAATCATTTGTTATTTAAGCAATAATATGAAATGGTGTTAGAATCAATTTGAATCAAATCCATCAATCCTGGAATATAAAGAAGCCCTTAAATAATCATTTGTTAAAAAAAACAACTTTTTTTTTAAGCAATAATATGAAATGGCTCTTTTCTAGAGTGCCAGAAGAACATAGAAATGTAGTTGCTGTGAATTTTTGGTAAACAATATTTTTTATCTGTATATTAAATATGCAAAATTTCATATTGCATTTAAAAAGCATCCCAGGATGCACCTCATGATGTTGGTTGATGTTCAGAGTAAACTATAATCTACACAAAGAAGAAGGTCAAATATAAGTGTTTTCATAGTTCCCATACATTGATTTGGGACAACTCTGTTTTTTAGCATTACAGTTTGTATTTTTCACAGATTTATTGGTGATTTATTCACATTTTGAAGCAGATCAGTGGGGGATGGGGTGGTCCGTTCTGGTATTTCAAATATTCCAGAAATGAGCCTCACGGCCTGAGTTTACTGATGTCTTTGATCTGAGACGGTCTAAATGTTGTTGTGCGTGTCGAGTCATTGCTGTGATAATGCAGATTACCCAGCGTTAGGATCTCTGTGTTCTGTATGGTAAACGCACCACTGCCTGCTTTGAAGCTTTGCCTTGCTCTTGTTTTGAGGACGCAGAAAATAGCTGCACATGTTGTTCAGATTTTTTTTCCCACAACAGGTGTTTTGAATATAAGAGAGTAGAGGTGTGATCTGCAGTGTTCACATGTGACCGAATGACTCTTGAGTTATACACTGAGACATTGTGGGTTTGGCTTATTAATGAATTCAATTATGTCTACAAACATTCACTGAGACATTAGTCATGTTACTTCACTCTGTTGGCCAGTAAGTAATTTTCTTTCAATGACATTGTGATGTTCACCTGACTTAATTGAGTACAGTTGCTTTCTCCAGCAGTTTGTAAGGCTGTTCACACTGCACACAGTATATACGGTGTAAGTTGCTAATAATAATAATAATGTCATATATATTAGAATAATGTATATTAATATATATATATATATAACAATTCCCACAAAGTTAAAACATCCATCATTCACAAACTTCTACACAATCTGTTTATTAAACATTTGACCTATTTGCTAATGCTTTCAGCTTCAAAACTGTTTAATAACATGTTGTACCATGCTTAAATCCATTCCACAGATTTTCCCCCCTTAAAAATTTTGTCAACAGGTCAGCTTTTGTCTTTGCAGCCAGTTGCATGTTTGCAATGCTCTCATGTCAACAAAATAAGTCAAACAATGCGTGCTGTCAGATGCTTGCGTGAAACTCTTTCTCATTCAAATTCAGCTGACCGCAAAACCGCTGCCATGTGTGTGCCTTTCATCTCAATAATGTACAGTTTGACTTCCTTTGACTAGAATAAATACATCACATATCTGGAATATTCAGGCTTGAAAAGATATTTTGAAAGGTAAGATGAGGATTGGTTTTACGGTGTACAAAAAAAGTGTACAAAAGTAATATTAGATGTTGCCATGAATTGCACAGGCGCAACATTATGCAGAATTGAGTGTTGTAGCATCTAATTGTCTCAAAAACTGCATTTTAATAGTTTTATGCTCTGCAACTAGTAATTCACTGCAACCATGCTTACCCTCGCTGCATGTGAACCCATAATGTCATCCGAGTCCAGTTTACTTTTGTGTTGTATAGTTTTGTTCCTGTCTTTTTTTTTTTGAGGATGAAGGCATCACACAAACAATGTTGACATCTGTTTAATTTGAGTAATTTCTACCAAGTAATACATGAATGTGGGCCAAAATACTGTCGAGTTTGATCAGTATTTTGGCCCACATTCATGTATTACTGTCGAGTTTGATTGATCCTGTATCCTTGATCAATTTTGATTTTCTTTTTTCTTCGCGATTTGTCAATTTTATTCCGAAGCAGCTTTACAGAAAGTCTTGTTAATGTATATACTTTGATATCTTCATGCCTTGTAGTTGTATTTATCAGATTAGACCTGTGTGATTAATATCGTATACATTTAGCAAAGAAATATAAACAATCAAGCAGTTGAAATTATATTATGTATATTTTGCTTTACATTAAAGTTGGATGTACTTATATATGTAGCTTTATAGAGCTGTGCAATAATATAATTCACATTTTGGGACAGTATCAATCACGCAGCCAAGATCTGCTTATAGTATGAAATGCTTTGTGTGAGTGTATTATATGTATGCAGATAAAGTTGGATGCACTGTATATCCAACTATAAATGTATGTAATATATAAATTTAAATATATATTACTTGGCTGTAATATTTGTTAACCAGAAAGTATACTCTTGTAGAATATTCATTGCAGTATTCAGGGAGGTTTGATAAAGCTGTTATGGTTAAAGAGGCAGACAGTTTGAAACCTTGAAATATCAGCGTTGTGCATGCAGTGTCTGGGTCGATATTTGCGCAGGTGTCTGTGTGTGAGTTTGCCGACTGATTTGCTGTTTGGGTTAGTGATCCCATTATAGTGATCCCATTGAAGTCCTGTTTTTTCTTGTACGGTGTGCAATGTTGCATTGTTATTTTGGTGTTTTGATCACAGATAACATAGTTAAATTCAACGGATCTTATAAAACTGACTCTGTTCTGACTCTGATTGCATGAACTACAGCACCTTTAAAGGGGTCATATGATGCGATTTCATTTTTTCCTTTCTCTTTAGAGTGTTACAAGCTCTTGGTGCATAAAGAAGATCTGTAAAGTTGCAAAGACTAAAGTCTCAAATCCAAAGAGATATTCTTTATAAAAGTTAAGAGTTAGCCACACCTACCTAAAACGGCTCGTTCGAACACGCCCCCACATACAGTGGGGCAAAAAAGTATTTAGTCAGCCACCAATTGTGCAAGTTCTCCCACTTAAAAAGATGAGAGAGGCCTGTAATTTTCATCATAGGTATACCTCAACTATGAGAGACAAAATGAGAAAAAAAAATCCAGAAAATCACATTGTAGGATTTTTAAAGAATT
>NW_015658752.1:827792-846708 GCF_001515625.1 Sinocyclocheilus rhinocerous | reverse complement strand
CTTGAGGTATTCGGTCAATCACAACGCACTGGATAGCTGGCTAATCAGAGCACACCTCGCTTTTCAGACCGATTAGTTTTGTAAAAATCGACGCGTTTCAGAAAGGCGGGGCATAGAGGAGAAACAATAATGTACAGTATGTGGAAAATAATGTGTTTTTTTTTACTTTAAACCGCATAAACACATTTCATTACACCAAATACACAAAATAATGTTCTTTTTAGCAGCATCATATGACCCCTTTAAAGAGAAACATTTTGCCGTTTATACAAATAAATCTTTAGATGTAGGTTGATGTGCACTTTGGTTGACACTAATGGGACGTTTGCTATTTGAAACGTCTGTTTTGAAAGTCATGAGTGTGTCTGCTTACCATGTCAGAAACCCCTGTGTTTACTTTGGCCTGCCGTAGCCACCTCAAACATAACACGCTATGCTAATGGACACATTTCAGGGGCTTTCCCAACTTCCTGCGCAATGTTTACGCTCTGCTCCTCAGGCCTGGACTATTCCTGACCATCCTTTGGGAATCTTGTATGTCAAAAAAAAAAAAAAGGTAATTGATATAAAATATTATCTGCTGCTGAGAGACATTTGTGAACTCTGTTAGTACTTCAGCAGATGGTTGCTTGGGATTTATTGTGTCTTTGATGCCCACTTCTAAATGCACAGTTGTTCTGCTGAACAATGAACATAATGTTCAGTCATTTTATCGTCTCTCTGGAGTCATCATATTTGGATTAATTTGTCATTCAAACAAACCCTTCAGCTTCAAATGGTGTAATACGGCTTGATGTGTTCAATGCCCTGTAACCTAAAAATGACCACATTGAGCAACGTTTTTGGACAGCGTTGTGTAGTGCTAGCCTAAAAACCTAATAAGATTTAAAGAGGTCATGTCATATGAGGAATCAACTGTTCCTTGATCTTTTCCCTCCCAGTCCAAAAAGGAGTCAATCAAAATTAAGCTGCAAAAAAAAAAAAGATTTGAAATCAGAAATGTTGGTTTGAGGTGGCCACACATCACCACATTTACACGTCATTGACCTTATTTGGCACGTGCAGTACAGTCATGGTGAGGTAATGCGTAGGAATTAGAATAGATATTGTTCTTAAACAATAGAGAAATTAATCAAGAGTAAAATTCCTGGCTCTTTATTATACACCTGTCGCTTACTGATTGTTTGGAATTATAAATATGAGGGTAGTTCGTCTGAGCCTATTTTATAAGAAAGCCTACAGTACAACTTACTGAAATGTCTCATGTAAAAGCTCATTCAGTGTTTCAAACTGCGAAAAACATGTAAAGCTTGTAAACATTACAACATAATATACATTTACCTCAGAATAACCATTCAGTGTCCATAAGCTCATCAGCTAGCTAGAAAAATACTATAAAGAAGAGCATTTTGCTATATTTATGCGCTATTGGATGTTAATATTTTTACTTAACCTGTTATCTACATGATTCAACTCCTCCTATAAAATTGCATTTTACTAATGAAGAAGAACAGACTGAATGTGTGAAAGACATTTGACAACACTTATAGGATGCATTGAGGAGGAGCCCAAACTACACTCTGTGGCCAAGTGATTGTTATGGTCCATGATATTTGTACAGATTCTGTGTCATGAACAATTCTTTGTGACCTATATATTTCAAGTTGGAAAAGACGTTTAGTTCCCACTTTAAGTGAACCTTAGTTCCCAGGTCATCTACAAGATCGATTAAAATGCTGATAAATTCAAGAAAAGATGACACATAAACACATGTAAGTATGATTGGAATGTTAAAAAATAATAATAAAATGAGGAGGAGCCCAAACTACACTCAGTGGCCAAGTGATGCTTATGGTCCATATTATTTGTACAGATTCTGTGTCATTAACAATTCTTTGTGACTATATATTTCAAGTTGGAAAAGACGTTTAGTTCCCACTTTAAGTGAACCTTAGTTCCCAGGTCATCTACAAGATCGATTAAAATGCTGATAAATTCAAGAAAAGATGACACATAAACACATGTAAGTATGATTGGAATGTTAAAAAATAATAATAAAATAAATCAAACACGTTTATTCTGTGGCACCTAAAAAATTTTCTTATAGGAGCCAATGGCTCCTTACTCGATTTTTTTGTTTGGAGCCCTACCACTCCAGTCCATCAAAGTCGATCTAAGTGTCTTGTGAAGTGAGAAGAGGATCCATTGGTGAGCAAGTGATGGAATGCTACATTTCTAAAAATCTGCTCTGATGAAGAAACCAAGTCATCTGCATCTTGGATGGAAAAACTTGGATAATTTTTTATTTTTGAGTGAACTATTCCTTTAAGGATACATATTGTTAAGTTAAGTAGATATGGTATAAAGTTGTCATTTTAAGGGTACTGCCCTAGTGACAAGCTGTTGTACCCCTAAAGATAACATTTTTCACATTTTTGTATGTGCTGTTGTTTAAGGATGGGGTTAAAAACTATTGGATGTGACCGCAGACCTGTAGGCCTTGTTTGAGTGTCCTCCCTCGATTTTTTTGTTGGGAGCCCTGCCACTCCAGTCCATCAAAGTCGATCTAAGTGTCTTGTGAAGTGAGCAGAGGATCCATTGGTGAGCAAGTGATGGAATGCTACATTTCTAAAAATCTGCTCTGATTAAAGAAACCAAGTCATCTGCATCTTGGATGGAAAAACTTGGATAATTTTTTATTTTTGAGTGAACTATTCCTTTAAGGATACATATTGTTAAGTTAAGTAGATATGGTATAAAGTTGTCATTTTAAGGGTACTGCCCTAGTGACAAGCTGTTGTACCCCTAAAGATAACATTTTTCACATTTTTGTATGTGCTGTTGTTTAAGGATGGGGTTAAAAACTATTGGATGTGACCGCAGACCTGTAGGCCTTGTTTGAGTGTTATTTCACATGCAAAGAGGGTTTTTACATAGAAGTCTTAAAGTCACAGTAGCTAAAATCAGCTTGTTCAAAAGCCTGAAACGTACTGTATGCAATCACATGCATGCAAATGCACACTGGTATTACATTGTGTTCCAAAATGTGTCAGACCGCAAATTATAATGCAGTGCAAGTTGCATTCGTGGTATTGTGCTATATAGCATGCATTAATGTTTACAGTCATGATTCCATGGTCAGTTTTCTCTAAATTTAGTGTGTTCAACAGGACCATGTTTTTGCTATATTGTCTGCGCATAGCGCCTGGGTTTGTGAAGTTGTGCACAATGTTTCTGGCTCGTGGATCAGACATAGTGTGAAAAATGGTCACTAAATTATGACACTTTTACTAATTACTAATGGACCTCAAAGAGAGACCGTGGCAGAAACTGTGATGGCAGTCAGCCTCAAAACTGAGACGGTGACTTTGTTTCTCAACACTTGCTGCATTTAAAGAGACCAGCACCATGCTCCTCCTCCTCGGCTTCCTCAGAGCTTCATCCTAGTCCGCTGGAATGAATGAATCACATCACTCCAGTGTCTTGTGACTTGTGTGTAAAGTGCATCCAAGCTCTCTTATTAAATGACTGCTTATTTGAGTGGAGAAGAATGAATGTCTTTCAGGCATCATCGTGCAACGTTTTCAGTGCAATTGTACGCGACAAAATACTATAGAACTCATAATCAGTGATGCTGTCTACACCATAGATATATATACATATCTATATGGTCTACACTGGATGCGGCACGACACGACAAATCCCCGACAGAAAACTGCTGCTGCATTCTATTTATGACGTATTGACACAAATTTCGACGTAAATGATTTTCAACGGTCGCTTTGTCGCGTCCAGTGTACTAGACAGACTTTAGCTGTTGCGGCGCAGACACGGTGTTACTCACCTAAGTTCTCTCCAGCGCTGGAAAGCTGATCCGATATTTACACGGGTCCTACTACTTGCCTTAAGCCTTCTTTTGTTCTGCAGACGTTTTCCTCTTTTGTTTTTTATCTGCCATCTCTATCTTTCTGTCGCTCGGCTCGCTAATGTCCGTCCTGTGCACTGAACGCTCTCTCCTCCACATGAGTAGACACGCCCCTTACTGCTGATTGGCTACAAGTTTGTTTTGCTATTCGGCCCGAATCAGTTTTCTAAAGCGTTTTTGAAAAATCGCTTACCCCACCTTTAAATTGAAAATATCCATTATCTCATTGTTTTTGAGAAAAATAGGCCCATATTTAAAGGGATAGTACACCTAAATATGAAAATGTGGGATATTTTTGCTCACCCATATGTTGTTACGAACTTGCTGTTATTTTTGCTGACGTTTTAACTCTTTCCCCTCCATTAACGGAATTTTCCGTAATTTATGAGACAGAATTTTTTCAACTTTTCAGGTTTTCACTGTTATATGCATCTTCTGAAAGAGTACTGAATGTCTGGATCAAAGATGTAGAATCAAGCAATCGCGTATGTAATCAGAGGTTTATGTAAACTAATGTGGTGTTCAAGCAATAAACATCATAACTGCCTAAAGTTACAGGATGAAATGTTGACCCAGGAAGTGATTTAGGACTGTGCAATCTTTGGGGGTATTGATGAAGCAATCTATTCTGTTTTGATAATTGCTCTGAATCCGATCCAGACATAGTCTTTCACAAAAATGCAATATTTTTTTTTTTGTTCAGAATGTTGCTGTTTTATGAAACTTTCTGACATTCAGGTGTTTATTAAAAAAATAATGCATGAAGCTAGAATAAAATGTTTTCTTGTTAAAAAGCAGATTCCCTGTTCTTTCTTTTGACATATTGCATGTTCAGATATTCATACAACAAAATATTCTAGGGGCCATGACAGTTTTGTGAAAATGATGAAAAATGCTGGTTGTGGCTGGTAACTTTAAAAAAAAAATGCTGACAAGAAAAGAGTTAAAATCCATAGAGCATTACTCTTACTATAAGAGATGATCCGTTCATATTTTAAACCTGTTTTGTCCTTGTTAAACAGGAGATCATCGAAAAGCAAAGCACCAAAATGTTTTCTTGTTAAAAAGCAGATTCCCTGTTCTTTCTTTTGACATATTGCATGTTCAGATATTCATACAACAAAATATTCTAGGGGCCATGACATTTTTGTGAAAATGATGAAAAATGCTGGTTGTGGCTGGTAACTTAAAAAAAAAAATGCTGACAAGAAAAGAGTTAAAATCCATAGAGCATTACTCTTACTATAAGAGATGATCCATTCATATTTTAAACCTGTTTTGTCCTTGTTAAACAGGAGATCATCGAAAAGCAAAGCACCACCTCCTCCTCCTGTCCTGAAAGGCCTGGATGCTCCACTGCTGAGCCACAAGCTCCCAGCGTACCCTCACCCTGCCATGGAGCAGAAGGAGAACCTGCTGGAGCAGGACCTGACTCTCACCGTGGTCCTTCCTGAAGGGGTGGAGAAGACCACAGTCGTCCATGGCAGGTGAGGGGTCTGTTGGTTGTGTTTTATGTAGAGCTGGACATGTAAACTGCTGGAGTGGTTGCTATGCAGACAACTTGGTAAAGATCCCGCTGTTTCTTATGTTTAAAGAGAAGTTATGTCAAAGCAATTTAACTTTGTAGTTGTGGTTCCTGTGGGTCTTTATTTTTTAGACTGTAAATTCATAAATAACTAGTACAAAAATGTTCCTATGCATTTTAAGTAGATTCAAGCTACTTTCTCCTCATTTGCTAACTGATCCGTTTCTGTTATTTTGGTGTTATTTATATACTATGTTTAGATTTATTTATTAGTTTATTTTTATGTTTTTGTTTATTTTAGATTATTTTATTTAGTTTTCATTTTTATTTTGATGTGTACTTTTAATATTTTCATTAATTTTTGTTGTTTTAAATTAGTGCTATCAAATTGATTAATTGCAATTAATCGCATCCAAAATAAGTTTGTGTTTACGAATAATATGTTAGTGTTGTCAAAAGTACCAACTTCAGTACCAGTCGGACTCTGATTGGCCATTGTGTTCTTTCGCTCAACAGATATGACTGTGATTGGCTACAAGTATCATTGCTTCACGCTCTTCACTGAGCGCTTACACAGAAGCACACAGGAGCATTTATAAATCATTTGTTAATATACACTGTACTCACACACATATTATTTAAACACAACCTTTTATTTTGGACAGGATTAATCAACTTGACAGCCCTAATTTAAATATTTCTGTTTGACTTTATTTCAGTTTTAGCTTCAGTGATTTTAGTACTTCAACTACAATTTTTAGTTAATTGACATGGCAACATTTAAAGTTTAAGTTTTTAATCTACATTTTTTTTATTTATTTTATCTTTTTTAATTTTTTTAAAATTGTTTTAGTTTTAGTTAACAACAACACTGTTACTCATTAGCAGCAAATTTTCAAAAGATTGCACCCATTTACTGCTTCATTGTTCTTTTAGCATGTGTGTGTGTGTTTGTAACGTTATTATTTTTAAGCATAAATATAACTAATATAGTTTAAATGAATATAACTAATAAACAGCACAGCATTGTTCACTGCTTACAACACTGTACAAACTAGTAGAAACTGCGTGTTTACTTCGCTTGACATTGGAGTTTCCCTCCATCTTGAATTAATAATTGGTAAATATTTTAGACAAATAGCATTGAAAACAAATCAGAATATACAGATGTGCTTGAGGAATTTGTTGGCAAATCTTTAGACACAAGCCTTGGCATTTGTGACTTTTGCAGAACTTTTTATTAGGACACAATGCCAAAAACACTGTGGCAAAATTAACATTGTGCGTGCCTTAACAAATTACCGCTGCTCACATATCATCTCTTCTGATCTTATAAATCTAGTCCTTTACTTGTTCAAATAGCACTGTGTTCAGAGAGTTTATGATGATGTAATCCTGTTGCCTTAAAACTATTTTGAACATGGTGCATGTTTGGCAGGACAGAATAAACATTGCAAACATTACCGTTTGAGCATGAGTGCATAAAAACACTGGTTTACTCGCAGCTGTTCATATCTGTAGTCCTAACAACCTGAACCATTATGGAAGATTATAGTAACTTAATACAAGAATTCTCAATTTTACAGAACTTTATATTTAATGACTCTTCTACACTTCTGCAAGGAAGGCGTTAATCTCTGAGCTGAGCTGTATATGAGATCATGAAGCTGCTCAGATGATTGCTGTTCTGAAACTAATCAGATGATTGCTGCGGTGAGTCAGCTGGGTGGGGCAGTGTGTTTCTCAAAGATCCTGCAACAAATCAGGCCTGGTTTGGGTACAAGGAATGAGATGACGTTAGAGTAATCCGGCATCTCTGTACACTGTTCGTGATTACCATTAAACACTTTGATCGATTTCAACAGTTTTTTGCTCAAATGGCCTGCTGTACTCTCTGTGCCATGCTTAGTGTCGGGCGTTTTCTGTCCTCAACACTTCATCTCACTCCATCTCAACTGTTAAAGGTGTGCCAGAAAGGCGTTTTTGAAGTGGGATTTATTTAATGATCGGCCAAATAGCATTACAGTACTTCATATTTTGCTCCAGTTCTGCATTACCCCCTTGCAATAATTGCAAAATATAAATTACAGTGAATAAGCGCATCAGCTGGGCAGACATCTGGAGAACTCCACAAGCCAGACTCAGCTTTCAGATAAGGGCGTTTTTGATACCCTCACATGCTCCTTAAACCTCACCCGGTGGCTTGGGGACGAGGTTGGCTGCTCCCTATGTGCTAACACCAGGGCAAGCCTGCAGCATATCCTCTCGGGATGCAAGGTTGCATTGACACAGGTGCGATCCAGGTGGCGGCATGACCAAGTCCTGCCCAAGCTGACTGAATCCTGGAGAGGGGTAGGGTAGCAGCAAACCACATGCCCGAGACTCCAAAGTTGACACTGGCTTCTTATGTCAAACCAGGTGACATCCACCGGGTATCGGCAAAAAGAAACACCTTCCTCAATCCCAGGAGGGAGTGGCAAATGTTGGTGGACCCCTAGAAGCAGCTGGTCTTCCCAAGAGAAATAACCACAACTACCCTCCGGCCAGACATTGTCATATGGTCAGCTGAGGATAAGAGAGTCTTCATCATTGAGCTGACTATCCCGTGGGAAGAAAACATCACAGCAGCCCATGAAAGGAAACATCTAAAGTATTCAGAGTTGGCAGCGGAGTGCCAGGAGGCAGGCTGGAACGCTAAGGTTTACCCCATGGAGGTCGGATGCCGGGGCTTTGTCAGTAGAGCAATGGTGCAAGTACTCTGTGAGTTTGGCGTGGTGGGGGCAAACCTGCGGAAGGTTTTGAAGGAGTTGGAGGAAGAGGCAGAGAAAGCCAGCTATTGGCTATGGCTCCAGAGGAAGGAGAGTGGCTGGGGGCTAACACCACGATTAAGGCAGCTGCAGGGGTGGCAGGGAGACGTCCCTAATATGCCACTAATATGGACTGCATGGTTGTGCTTTGACATTGGGTTGGTAGAGTAAAATTTCTTTTCCCTGGCACAAACCTGATCTCGGATTTCAAGATATCTTTTCAGATTTCTGTCATCGCCATTTAAAGGGGTCATATGATGCTATTTTAAAGATCATTATTTTGTGTATTTGGTGTAACAGAATATGTTGACATGCTTTAATGTTCAAAAAACACATTATTTTTCAAATACTGTACATTATTGTAGGTCCTCTATGCCCCGCCTCTCTCAAACGCTTAGTTTTCTACAAAGCCCCCTCCTTTGACAAGCGCAGTCTGCTCTGATTGGCCAGCTGACTCAGTGCATTGTGATTGGCCAAACACCGCAAGCACGCGTCGGAAATGTAATGCCCCTTACCATAATCGCGAGCGCCAGCTTTCAAAATAAATATCAAGACGGTTAATAATGTCGTTAGTTTTACCATCAGTTTACAGTGTGGGGGCGTGTTAGAACGAGCCGTTTTAGGTAGGTGTGGCTGATTCTTAACTTTTATAAAGAATATCTCTTTGGATTTGAGACTTTAGTCTTTGCAACTTTACAGATCTTCTTTATGCACCAAGAGCTTGTAACACTCCAAAGAGAAAGGAAAACTTGAAATCGCATCATATGACCCCTTTAATCGTCGTTTTATTCTGTTCTTTGATCTTGAACACCTGTAAATGAAACCAGATTTTCCTGAGTTCAACGCTATTGCCCCCTTAATGCTAAAACCAAAACCAAATTCAGTATAGAAGGATTAATAATCAAATTCTTCACCTGCTTTTCTAAATTTGTGCCACCCAAACTCGCTGGCCTCCCACTAATCAGGATTAAATGATTGGTAGATCCAAGAATTCCAAAAGCAGCTGGAAAGCTTTGTGTCATAATCTGTCTCGAAAGGATTTTCCACACTTTCAGTATGCAATGTGTCAAGTGTATAGGACGTGGTTTTCTTTGAAGCCTGTGGGAGTCAATGGATAAGAAACCACATTGGACATGATCCTTATTGTTCAAACTTAATGCAATATGAAGGGAATATTTCAAGGAAAACTAAAGGAATTTTGTTACAGGGAAGAAAGGTGTGCACAGATTCTTCTGAATTCCCCTTTTGTGTTCATACTGTATCATTGTTGTCGTGAACACTTGAAAAACAATCAAGTGAAAAACCGTTGACATGCATTGGAAACCCCTGCAGCAAAATATAATTTATGCAAATCCTAAATGCTTCACAGATAGCAAAGCTTGTGTCATTAACTTTGACATTTGCAAACTCCCCACAGCAGAGTCACATGTTTCCTGGGGCTTTGACTCAACAAAATATAATGGAAAAGATCTTTCACAGATCAGATGCTTGTTTCCTAATGGAAAAGTACACCCGAAAATGGCATTTTTGTCATAATTTACTCATTTTTGTTGATTTTATTTCTTCTGACACACAAAATTAGATGATAGCAAAGCTCTTGATAGCAACTGATATTCACTTCTTCTGCTTTTTTGTGTTTTTCAGCAAGCCCATGATGGACCTGCTGGTCATGCTTTGTGCGAAGTACCACCTGAACCCGTCTGGCCACACCATAGAGCTCATCACCACCAACAGAAACCATGTGAAGTTCAAACCCAGCGCCCTCATCGGAGCACTAGAGGCTGAGAAGATCCTGCTGAAACCGAAAGGCATGCAGGACAAAAGCAAAAAGAGAGGACCACAGATGCCTGAGGTATTCTCATGTACAATTAATTTAAATATGAATTCAACATAGCCAAGTCACATTTATTTATATAGCTCTTTATACAACACAGATTGTATCAAAGCATCTTCACAGTAATAAACAGGAATATAACAGTTAATATTACAAAATCTAGTTCATCCATCACAAAAAGTTAATCTATCATGAAATCATAAGGGTGTGATTTTTTTATATTGCACATTACAGAAAATACAAGCTTAAAATTGTGCACACAGTACATACATAGTATATACTTTAGCAGCATTAAAAATATTATTATTATTTAAGAAATAAATATAAAAAAAACAATTTACTGAAAATAGAATATATTGCATAGTACACATACATAAGCACTAGTAATTATTATTATTATTAGTAGTAGTTTTAAAAATAAAAATACAATACTGTAAAAATACAGAAAATACAAAAATAAAATTGTGTACAGTACACATACTATATATTTCAGCAATTGTAAAAATATAATAATAATAATAATTATTATTATTATTATTATTTAAAGAAATGAATAAATATAAACAATATTTACCGAAAAATACAAAAATAAAATTGTGCACTGTACACATACTATATATTTCAGCAATAGTATTATTATTATTATTATTAGTAGTAGTATTATTATTTAATTTTTTTAAAGAAATGAACAAATATAAACAATATTTACCAAAAAATACAAAAATAAAATTTTTGTGCACAGTACACATACTATATACTTCAGCTATAGTAAAATATAATAATAATAATAATTATTATTATTATTATTTTAAGAAATGAATATTTACAGAAAATAAAATAATAAGTATTGTGCACAGTACACATACTTTGTACTTCAGCAACAGTAAAACTATTTAATCATCATTATACTTATTTAAATAAATTAATATTAATATATATTTACAGAAAATACAAGCATAACATTTGCATATTGTGCACACTACACACTAAATACTTTAGCATTAGTAAAAATATTTTATTAGTGTGTTATTCTGAACTAAAAATGTGTATTTAGAAGGTAAATATGATCCATTTGGATGCTGACGTCAACCTGAAAAGTTTCTGTAAATCTTAAAAAGTGTTGTCATTTTCATGTTCATGTTTGTTCATTTAGTCATGAGTAAAAGCATATCTACTCTTCCACACCCTGTGAGATGAGCCTGAAGTATATCTAGATGACTCAAAGCAGCGGAGCATGGCTGTACCATGCTAACAATCCACATCATAACGAACAACAAACAATATCACATTACACCAAATAAAAAGCATAACTGCACATAACAGCTTTGTTTCAAACCCATCCTGCCATCTACTGTCACATAGGGCAGCATCCTACTGAAATGGCATTATACAAATACTGCTTCTCATGTGTAGTGCACTGGAGATTTGACCAACGGTTAATTGTAGTAGAGTTGCATGACATAAGCATGTTATAGTTTTGTTATGTGCCTTTGTCATTTTTAATAGATTTTGTTCTTTTTTTAATATTAATATTTAGGTTCAGTTTTATTTCTGTTTTAGTTTATTTTAGTGCTTCAACTATAATTTATATATATAAATAATTGTAACACAGTTCGTAGTCACGGGAAGAAGGAGGCGGGAACCGGCGAACATTTAAACAAACCTTTAATAATAAAATAAACACAAAATAGCGCGACAGCCACTCGCGGACGACTGTCACGCACAAACAGAACGGGGTAAGGACAGACAGACGAGGTGAGAGAAAAGGAGATGGAAGGATGAGGAGAGACAGATACGAGAGAGGAAAAGAAAAAAAATTAAATTATCGGTCCGGTTCCCGGACACACTGCCGCTTGGTCTTCAACCGGCTGAGAGGCTCTCACTCTGGCTGACTAAATACTTTTTTTCCCCACTGTATATACACATACAAACACATGCATGTATATATTTAAGAAAAATGTGTGTGTGTGTGTGTGTATATATATAAAATGAAACTTATTTCAGCTTTTTTAAAGTTTTTTAAAGTTCTATGATAACCGCGGTTATAACTTGAAGTGCACCCTTCGAATGTCCTCTTCACTAAGGATGTTGAATTATGGGATTTATCCAAAATGAGTTGTCATAGAAGATGGCACAATCAACACAGGCATAGGCATCTCACGAGTTTTTGAAACGGAACCGCACAAAATCCTGCCGTACTCTTTACTTTCCTTCTCTTGTCTCTTTCAGGCAACCGTACGATTAGTAATCAACTACAAGAAAACCCAGAAAACCATTCTCAGGGTAAGTCCTCGGGTTCCTCTACGAGAACTGCTTCCGGCGATCTGCGAGAAATGTGAGTTCGACCCGCAGACCACGGATTTATTACCAAACGTCCACTCAGAAGACACTTTGGACCTGAGCGGCTCCCTCAATGATTTTGGCCTGAGGGAAGTGTATGCGAGAGACACCAAAGGTCAGAACCCACTGTGTGTTTATGCTAAGTACATTAAAATGACTCCTATGAAATCATGCTGGACCGGTTTTCATAAGGCCACATTGAGATACTCTGCAAAACATTCTCGTTATACTGTACTCTTGGGTTTGTGATTTTTTTCTTGCAGTTATTAGCCCTGTAAGTCCTGGAAGTCCTATTAGTCCAGTAAGTCTGCCTCCATCTCCAACTCACTCAGGTAAGTGATGTTAAATACACCACATTTTCCATTTTATAGGAAAAATAATCAGCTTTTTTGCACAGTTTGATATAACTTGTACATGCAACTTCATTGGCTTTTGTTGTAGACTAGGCACATGTCCATTATCGATATGATTGACTGTATGCTTGTCATGTTATTGTTTTTTATTATGACACGTCCTTGAGCTCAGGAAAGGCTCTATATAAATTAAACAATAATAGTAATAATAACAATAATAATAATAATAATAATAGTAAAAATAGTGACAGAGCTTTCAAAAATAAATAAAAAACAAATAAGAATAATAATAGTAATAGTAAAAATAGTGACATAACTCAAATAAAAAAACAAAAAAACAAATAAGAATAAGAATAATAATTATTATTATTATTTTGTTATTATTTATTTATTTGGAAGTTATGTCATTATTTACAAAAAACAAACATTTTAGCTTAAAATTTAATTATTTCTTACAATTTTATTCATTTTTGCATGAACGTCCTTTAAATAAGAAGTTAAGGATGTCTAACAAAACTAAACTAACTGAACTTGCATTGAATCACAGAAATATTTCATCATGGGAAAGAGAAAATCCAGAAGGAGAAAGAAAAGAGGCGATTCAGCTTATTTCGGAAAGGAAGTAAGAAGCAATCCGAACAGGTGAGTTATGAAACCCTATCTGTCTATAAAAGAGAACGATTACATGCTTTGAGATTTTCCGGTGATGTTAGGATAAGGTTAAAGGCATGCGTGTTTTCACTTCTTTGTAAACATTCCCTGGTCATATTTGTTTTATGCAAATGGTTAAAGACTTTACTTACTCATGATTGGCTCGTTGATGGCACTGGTTGGGAGTGTGCTGACTTGTGATTGGCTGTCTGTCGTTAAAGTCTATGACCGTGAGCGCACCGGCATCTCCAGTGCACAGGAAGCAGAGGTCGGTCAGCATGAGTTCCTTCAGCGCGCATTCGCCCATTACATATGATTCCAACACCATGCCCTCCGACATGCCAAAGAAAAGACGAGCCCCGTTGCCGCCGAACATGATGTCACAGAGCATGCCTACTGACCTCGGTCATCAAACCGCTGTGCATCCCGATGGCAACCAGGTATGTAGCGCTGTTCTGGGATTCAGTTAATATTTACTAACTTGCCACGAACATGCACTGGAGTCCAAAAGTCTGAGAGCACAGTGAAAATCTGGGATTTCTTTCATGTAAATACGTTTTTGGATCATAAGAAAGCAAAGAATAGAGTTTTGCATAAAATAAGGAAGGATTCTGCACTATTTTCCAGCAGTTTCAGGCATTTTCTTGGGTCAAAATGATTGAAGCTTACATACAGTACACTGTCATCCACAAACACGAAGCTGATTTATTACATAATTGAAATTAATCCATTGCTCTTATATTATATTATATTATAATATATTATATTATTAGTTTATTATTATTAGTTTAAACTATAGTTTGACAAATTTTATATTTATTAAATTTTGCTTTATATTAGATTATAGCTTCTATAAAAACAAAATCTGTGAAGACATTGGACACTTCAACTGCACTAAAAATGACTGAAGGTCATTTGCCTTGCATACAAAATATCAAAGTAAAAGCAAGAAAGACAGCACAAATACTTCTAACAAAATATTTAATAAAAAAGTTGTTTGGTAGATTTAAATGATAAAAACATTCCTTGTTCACTAACGTCAATTTTCTTCAACATTTAGCTTAATGACCTTTAATCAGCTGGTGCTTGGTGATTTTTAGTGGTTGTTTAAAGTTAGTTCTTCTCAAAGTGATGCAGGCATTTCATTCAGACATGTGTAAGTGTGGTTTAGGTTTAGGGACACTCTTGGGTGCCAATGTAAGTGAGCCTTCATTATATCTTGAATTAAAAACAAAAAAAACAGACAAACTATATTTTGTTTGTTATAAAAAAATATATTTTATATTTAATTTAATTTTATATATTTAATTTTATATATTTTATATATTTTATTTTATTTTATTTTTTATTTTATTTTATTTTATTTTTTTATTTTTTTATTTTTTTATTTTTTTTAAACTATAGGAAATAAAACAAATGCAGTGACATTCAGACATTTTTAAGTGTGGTTAAAGTTTCCAAACACTCTTTGGAGCCACTGTAAGCGAGCCTTCATTGTCGTGGAAGTCTTTTAAAGAAAAAACAAAACAAACAAGACTTTGTAACCTGTTATTTCATGACCTGAGTTCAAAGACCACGTCTGAATTTACGTATAAACGGCACTCTGCGAATACAATGGGCGGTTAAACCTTGCTTTCACAGTATTTGTTTTGTTTCTACATAAACTCGGCGCTGGGTTGAGTCATTTCATCACCTTGTCATTAGGGAATGTGGTTACGTTTCCCAAAGCCAAATATTTGGAATTATAGGTCATATTTATTACTGTCCCCCTGCCTGCTTTCCACAGAATATGGCCCCTTTGAGCCGGGGATCCTCGACAGAGTCGTCCTTCAAGAAGTCCACCAAGCGGAAGGCCCCTCCGCCCCCCACCTCGAGCAGCGCAGCCCCTCCTGATGAAACCACACAGGACAGAGGCATGACAGGTCAGTCTGAAGACAACAGAAACTTCCAAAGAGCATGCTTGTGTTCACTATCAAGGGTTTACTTGGGTCAAAATGATGGTAGCTTAAATGCACTATCAATTATGTTAGTGAATGTAAAAAAAAATTTAATCAGTTACTCAGTAGTGTTTTATGTCAAGAAAGTATATGTTAGAATGCATGGGATATATGCTATAAATTATGGGGTGGAAATGGGGGGTGGGGGTGGAGTCCGGGGAGTAAATTTCGAGGGGTGACGGCGTTTCATTTCCAACTGGTTAGGTTTATTTGGAAATGAAAGTGATTTCTATATTTTATCCATTCAAAAGACTACGAAAGGGATCCCAGTTCTGCACATAAACCTAGCGCGATATATTTGTGTCTATGGTTCGCTGCCGCAATGCCGTCTTCTGTGATTGGCCATAATACCTGCAGCCAATAGAAATGCTACTCTATCGCTGTGCATCCTGCTCCTCACAGCACAGATCGTGAAAACAGACTGCAGTTTGTCATTCATTATAACAAACGAAGTGTAGAGACGATGTAAATAGTTGATTCATTATGTAGCGTGGAGAGCTTCATTAATTAAAATGGAAGTTTGTGAGATCTCGATGAACTAAGACGAGTGACAGCTTTTTAATGATTTTAAAGGGAGTTTGCAAATGTGAAATTGAACTTGCAACAGTTTTATACATTTTTGATTTTATACAGAACTTAATATTAAGTGACTTACATTTTAGGAACACTGCTGTCTGATTGTGCTCTACTTCGTCAAAGAAAATAGTTTCAAACAAAGTCACAGCTGCATGTCTAAGCAAACACAGAGGTGTATCGTTTATAAACGAATCTGCGTTTTTGAACAAATCTAGTGAGTCAATGATTCAATGACCCATTCATAAAGAGAGTCACTTGCTTGGTTCCAAAATAAATAAGCCGTTTGAACGTGTTGGATTGACCGCTTTGATGCATTGCAATAAGGTAGGGCATTGTTTTGATGCTTACATCCGAAAAAAAATCTTTTGTTTTTATTTATTTATTTCATTTATATATTTTTTTTTTCTTGCCCCCCCCCCTGACTCAAGAGTCAAATGTCGCCCATGATTATTGTGAAATGCATTAATGCCAACTCCGAGACTTGTCAAAAAGTCTCGAAATATTCCTTAATGCCATATTTGTGCTCTTCTTTGTTTAAACTCTGTTTATATGAGCTAAGAGCTATGAGAATGTAATATCTTGGCTATTTCATCATGTTTCGTGCTCAGTAATCTGTTGGCAGTAGGTGGAGAAGTAATGAAAAGTTATTATTTAGAGTTAAGAGTATTATTTGAAGTTATTATTTCATTATTTAGAGGATTTAGAGGGCTTGAATAAGCACAGCGGCTGTACTTTGAACGGGACAGAGGTGTAGGTGGGCATTTGGGTAAAGTGCTAAGGGCCTACAGTATGTGTTGCAATTGACTTTCTCAAGGCTTTGCCTCCACCTAGTGGTTCAATAAACACATCACTGCTTTCTCTGATTTGATCTATGTTTTTTACTATCTTAGTGATTGTGATTATGCTGCCTTATTAGATACCTTCTGTGTTAGAGACCTGCCAGTTCTAAGGTTCTTAATTAATACTATTTTTCCCAATTTTTGTGTATGCCTTCTATATTTATGTTAAAGCAAGCGTTTTCAAACTGGGGTCTGGTGTGTAAAGCTTAAAAAATGTAAAAATAATTAATAAAAACAATATAAAAAAATAGATTAAAATAAATGAACATTAGATTAAAATGAACTAGATTCAAATAAACAGGCAAATAAATAAATATCTAATGTACAGGACTATATAGAAAAATAATGTAATAATGTAGAATAAATAATTAGATTAAAATACAAGAAATTTTGATTGACAAACTAGATTCAATAAAGTAAATTAGTAAATAAATACATAAATATCTAACCGTGCAGAAGTGAAAAAATAATAGAAAAGTAATGTAGCTTAATAGAAACTAAATGTCCTGTTTATATTTTAGACATATTTATAATATAAATTTTTCAAAGTATAAAATGGGTCTTTATACAAGGAACTAAACAGATGCTTTAAACATTTTATCATGGGTGTCCGTCGCATGAGGAAGATTGTATGTGTGACATCAAAAAAACCATTAGAATATGATGTTAATACAACATAAGATTCTACAGTAACATCTAAGTTTTGTTGGCATCTCAGAAGGCAGCTGTCTATGTAGGCAGCTCACGATGTGCTGGATGTGAGCCGTTGGGTGGAGGCTGTGCTGGTGAGAATTTACTGGATGAGTTAAATGTTAGCAGCTGTATTAGCTCGACTCGTTCTCACACTCATACACACGTACGGGCACACAGTTACAAATGAGCCGCAGCTGCGGTGTGTGTTTGGGTGTAAACACAGCTCTGACATTTCATCAGAGCAAGCGTTCAACCTGACATTTTCCTGGATGAGAAATTGAATAATTCTGTTTCCAATTCCACTGAATTATTACAGCTCCCTAACGATTGTTTAAGTAGGCTGCTTTCCACAGTTATTGTCAAGTGTTCGTGAGATGGATTGCCTGAGGGAAGAAACTGTTCCTGTGTCTGGCCGTTCTGGTGCTCAGTGCTCTGTAGCATCGACCAGATGGCAACAGTTCAAAGAGGGAGTGTGCTGGATGTGAGGGGTCCAGAGTGATTTTGCCAGCCCTTTTGCTCACTCTGGATGAGTACAGTTCTTGGAGAGAAGGGAGGGTTATGAGCTTGACACTGATGAGTCTTTTTGACCTGTTCATTTAAAGGAATCGACTCGGAGTCATTTGTTTGGGAATTATTGGTTGCATGGTATTTTTTATTGCATGCAGTTTTTAAAGTCAATTGATTGTCTTGTATTTTTTTATACTGCCTGTCTTTCTCTCTCATCACAATCAATCTGAACTACAAGCTCAGAAACTTTACTAAAACATTTCTTTTGTGGAAACAGTTCTTTATTGCTTTAATTTTGTTTCTGTTGCCTGTGCGTTTGACTCTGAATGTGCTTTGCCACATCTTACAGTATGATATCATAGTTTAGAGTTATAAAACTCAGAGCCCTCAGTGAAGTTTTAATGAGATGTCTATTTTCACTAATTACAGTTGTACTGCAGACTCTGTTGCCAAGGTAACACACCACCATGCTACATAATTAGACAATTTGATCATATGACTATCTATCTATCTATCTATCTATCTATCTATCTATCTCTCTGTCTGTCTGTCGTTCTGTCTTTCTATCGTACTTTCCGTCGTTATCATTTTATCTGTCTGTCTGTCGTTCTGTCTTTCTATCGTTCTATCGTACTTTCTGTCATTACCATTTTATCTGTCTGTCTGTCTGTCTATCGTTCTGTCTTTCTATCGTACTTTCTGCCGTTACCATTTTGTCTATCTGTCTATCTGTCTGTCTGTCTGTCTATCGTTCTATCGTACTATCGTACTTTCTGCCGTTACCATTTTGTCTATCTGTCTATCTGTCTGTCTGTCTGTCTATCGTTCTATCGTACTTTCTGTCGTTACCATTTTGTCTGTCTGTCTGT